>NC_092162.1:70257633-70455133 GCF_045791955.1 Oncorhynchus clarkii lewisi
ACTACATCGTCCACCCGATGCGCCATGAGGTGAAAATGACAGTAGGGGTGGTTGTGGCAGTGTTAGTTGGGATCTGGGTCAAAGCTATTGTGATGTCAGCTCTGCCTCTACTGGGCTGGGTGCCCCAGGGAAACCAGGGGGTAGGTGTCGGACTTGGAATAGGACTAGGGAGTCCCATGATCCCGGGTCCTCCAAGCCAAAGACGTTGCTCCCTACACTGGACTGGAGGAGGAGGGACCACACGATTAATCTTCATGGTCTTCTTCACCTTTGTCTACTTCCTGTGTGCAGTACTGATCATCCTTATTGTGTACTGTAACATGTTTAAAGTAGCCCGGGTGGCAGCCATGCAGCATGGCCCCTTACCTACCGGGATGGACACACCTGGGCCCCGCCCTCACCGCTCCGAGTCCCTCAGCAGCCACTCCACCATGGTTGTCAGCTTGGGGGGCCCTGGGGACCCATGTCCTCCACTCCGCACCCCCAGTCAGAGGACCTTCAACGGGGGTAAAGCCGCGGCAGTCCTGGTGGCGGTTGGAGGCCAGTTCCTATGCTGCTGGCTGCCTTACTTCTCCTTCCACCTGTACGCCGCCCTGGTCTCTACCCCCCAGGCCTCCCTGGTCTCTACCCAGCTGGAAGAAGTCGTGACCTGGATTGGTTACTTCTGCTTCACCTCCAACCCTTTCTTCTACGGCTGTCTGAACCGGCAGATCCGCACGGAGCTGGGCCGAAGCCTGGCCTGTCTCTTTAAGCGGGCGGGGCCGGGCGATGGGGATCAGCTGGCCAGCAGAGAGGCCTCCATCGAGGAGAACTTCCTCCAGTTCCTTCAGGGGACAGGGTGCAATCTGGAGCCCTCCACCCAGGCACACAGCAGGGCTAGCAGGCCCGAGGAGGAGGCGGGGGAGAGGGGCCCTCTTCGAGATGTACCTCGTCAGGACAACACTCTGGTCCAGGAACACACGCCTGTTGACTTCCACATCCCTGGACAGATTATCGAGAAGACCTCGGAGTTCTTGGAGCAGCAGGATCTGAATCTGAACGATGACATCAACTTAGCGGAAAACTGCTGCAGAGTAAACAGGACCGTGCTGGACAGTCAACACACGCCTGTTGACTTCCACATCCCTGGACAGATTATCGAGAAGACCTCGGAGTTCTTGGAGCAGCAGGATCTGAATCTGAACGATGACATCAACTTAGCGGAAAACTGCTGCAGAGTAAACAGGACCGTGCTGGACAGCGCCTGAACTCTAGTATTGGACGTTCATTCGTACAGTAGGCCTGTTTTTGGACCAGGCATCAGAGGTAGAAACACTAAAAGCCTTCGTCTGCAGGCCAAACATCGGCGTAGAAGTCCTGTGGTGGAAACGGCAGGTAGATGACCTGTCCTTTAGAACAGTCTGGGGGTATTTCTATTTGATGCTGTTTGACGATTTTGTTGTCCACCGTTGCTACAGTTGGATTATGGGACATACATGATGTACCTAGTAGGTGAGACATTGCTCTTGAGCTACAGTTACAGTGAACCTATCATATAGACTTGGTATCGTCTTATGAAGAATTCAGGTTATTATCGTTTGCATTCTTTGGGACTGTCACTTGAATCAGGGTTCCTCTAGGAGGTATAAATTCCATTTGAATTCCAGTAAAATCAGGAAGTAAACTGAAATTCCAATCATCCTCAATGCTTTTTAAAAAAAAATGTTGGTTTACTTCCAAAATAGACTGAATTGAAATGTAATTGACCCTAACCCTGGTATAACAACATCGGTACCCATTTACCATTAAGACCAAAATCCATTACATCAAATACATACAGACAGTCTATCTACCTCCCCTGTTTCCTGTCAATCCTCCCACTGATTTATATATTCTGGTCAAGGAGAGAACATCTATCATACTACCGCTTCGCAATCTTTGTTTTAGTGTGGATGAACCCCCCCCTCCCCGCACCAAGACAATCAGTTAAACAAATGTAAAACTCCAGTCCTACAGACATACAGTACATACAGTCCTACAGACATACAGTACATACAGTCCTACAGACATACAGTACATACAGTCCTACAGACATACAGTACATACAGTCCTACAGACATACAGTCCTACAGACATACAGTACATACAGTCCTACAGACATACAGTACATACAGTCCTACAGTACATACAGTACATACAGTCCTACAGACATACAGTACATACAGTCCTACAGACATACAGTACATACAGTCCTACAGACATACAGTACATACAGTCCTACAGACATACAGTACATACAGTCCTACAGACATACAGTACATACAGTAGCAGACAAAGGGGTTAAGAACCAGGTCAACACACAGATCACAGAAAGGGAATCAATTTGTATCACTTTCTCATTCTCCGCTTCCTAATGCAACCAAGAAATGAATACAGATTTAGTCACTTTCCATTTCTGACTGTATCTCAATCTGAAGCTCTATGGGCCCTGGTCATAAGAAGTGCACTATATGAGGAATAGGGCACCATTTTGGATGCAGACAATGTGTTAACGGGATCATTTCACAGCTGGTTCTTCGCCATTGGTATTTATAAGCAAGCTGGCACATTAGGTTATTTTAGACTCTGAATCCATTACTGCTATTATTTGGTCTATTTATTTGAGCAGAAATTGTTGTGTACCTGTGATATCACACAGACAACAACTTCTTAACTACTGATATTATCTGATTTTATTTTCCATGAGAATGTTGATGTAGATTATCTGGCACGATTTAACAAATGGTTAGGCAATAACTACTGTTTAGAATAGATGCGGTATAATGACAAATCTAGCTTTTCTATTCTGTTTTTTCCCATATTTTCCACAGCTCCATGCTCAATTTGAGCCCTCTCTCTGTCACGGAAGGGAAGCGTGGAGTTTCATCGTGCTCAAATGTCAACTTCGTTAAAAATGTCAGTTGAGAGTCGGACAGCCGCAGACAGCTGTTGAAGCCGCTTATTAAAATGGGGACAATGGGGACAGATTCAAAAGATTTGGCGCTGAGTTCCAAATGGCACCCTGTTCCCTATATAGCGCACTCATTTTTTTTAAACCAGAACCCTATGGGCCCTGGTCAAAAGTTTTGCACTACGTAGGGAATAGAGTGCCATTTTCGACAAAACCAATTGCCAACCTCCACCAATGTCCCTGGTGTTTACAGGTAAACGTTGGCGAGTGCCTGACAGTACAGGCTAAGTGTTCTGTGGTGTTTACCCAGAAACACCCACGGCTTGTTGTGGCTACACAGCAAAGGTGACAGACAGACAGGTGTGATGAATGATTCTTACACATGGCACGCTTTTACCTCAGCCCTTCTCCTACAAGCTGTACTCTCTCTCTCTCTCTGTCTCTCTGTCTCTCTCTCTCTGTCTCTCTCTGACTCTCTCTCTCTGTTTCTGTCTCTCTCTCTGTTTCTGTCTCTCTGTCTCTCTCTGTCTCTCTGTCTCTCTCTCTCTGTCTCTGTCTCTGTCTCTCTGTCTCTCTGTCTCTCTCTCTCTCTGTCTCTCTGTCTCTCTCTCTCTGTCTCTCTCTCTCTGTCTCTCTCTGTCTCTCTCTCTCTGTCTATCTCTGTCTGTCTCTCTCTCTCTCTCTCTGTCTCTGTCTCTCTGTCTCTCTCTCTCTGTCTATCTCTGTCTGTCTCTCTCTCTCTCTCTCTCTCTCTCTCTCTCTGTCTCTCTCTCTGTCTCTCTCTGTCGCTCTGTCTCTCTCTCTCTCTCTGTCTCTCTGTCTCTCTCTCTCTGTCGCTCTCTCTCTGTCTCTCTCTCTCTCTGTCTCTCTCTCTCTCTCTCTCTCTCTCTCTGTCTCTCTCTCTCTGTCGCTCTCTCTCTGTCGCTCTCTCTCTCTGTCTCTCTCTGTCGCTCTGTCTCTCTCACTGTCTCTCTCGCTCCGTCTCTCTCTCTCTGTCAGTCTCTGTCTGTCTGTCTGTCTGTCTGTCTGTCTGTCTGTCTGTCGGTCTGTCTGTCTGTCTGTCTGTCTCTCTGTCTGTCTCTCTCAATTCAATTCCATTAAAAAAGCTTTATAGACATGAAAAGTGTTAAAAACAGACATTGCCAAAGCAAATGTGTAAATGTATCAGATCGTGATAATGTTGCCTTCACTTCCCTCTCTTTTCAAGAGAGTCCATCGACGTCGGAAGTTTTAGATTTGGGTGAAAAGGTTTTTGGAGAGAAGAACTTAAACGTTCCTAATTTTCTTGTGTCCATATTGACCCTGGTCAATAGTTGTCCACTATGTAGGGAATAGAAGGCCATTTGGGATACAATCTTGTGTAATGACTTCAGTGCCGACTGTTGTTTTTCAATAGGACTGTTTCTGTTTCTAGCACATTTATGTTGCATGAAAAGAAAATGAGGTGGTGAGGCAAAATCAATGTCGTCCTGAGTTGTCTTTCAACGGGTTGCAGTTTAGTACGGCCTTCGCTTGTGAACGAGCTGGGAATATCTCGCCCAGAGAACAACCTTCAATTCGTATTTCAGACCATATAGCATGTTTTCTCCTTCAACATGAACCTTGAATACCATGGAGGATGTCCTCAAATGGAAGAACATGAAAATGTTTGGCTATACGGCTATATATAGTATATATATAGTATATAATAGTATATATAGCTAGATGGTTGATTTAAAAAAAAAGATTGACAGTATATTTATTTATTCAGTTATTCATTATTTTTGTATTTAATAATTTATTTTGTACCGACCCGTGAAGAAATTGACTTTTTGGGTTTTTTGATCCGTCCGTTTTGTTTTATCTCTTTCTATTTTGACATCTCTTCTGTATTGGTTACCAATCTCCGAGTTAATTAAAGATATAGACTAGATGAACCTCTGTGTCCTTTTTCATGACCTCTAATACGCTGTCAAATGTGACCAGTGGTAGGACCACTTATTTTTCATGACCTCTAATACGCTGTCAAATGTGACCAGTGGTAGGACCACTTATTTTTCATGACCTCTAATACGCTGTCAAATGTGACCAGTGGTAGGACCACTTATTTTTCATGACCTCTAATACGCTGTCAAATGTGACCAGTGGTAGGACCACTTATTTTTCATGACCTCTAATACGCTGTCAAATGTGACCAGTGGTAGGACCACTTATTTTTCATGACCTCTAATACGCTGTCAAATGTGACCAGTGGTAGGACCACTTATTTTTCATGACCTCTAATACGCTGTCAAATGTGACCAGTGGTAGGACCACTTATTTTTCATGACCTCTAATACGCTGTCAAATGTGACCAGTGGTAGGACCACTTATTTTTCATGACCTCTAATACGTTATTAAATGTGACCAGTGGTAGGACCACTTATTTTTCATGACCTCTAATACGTTATTAAATGTGACCAGTGGTAGGACCACTTATTTTTCATGACCTCTAATACGTTATTAAATGTGAGCAGTGGTAGGACCACTTATTTTTCATGACCTCTAATACGCTGTCAAATGTGACCAGTGGTAGGACCACTTATTTTTCATGACCTCTAATACGCTGTCAAATGTGACCAGTGGTAGGACCACTTATTTTTCATGACCTCTAATACGCTGTCAAATGTGACCAGTGGTAGGACCACTTATTTTTCATGACCTCTAATACGCTGTCAAATGTGACCAGTGGTAGGACCACTTATTTTTCATGACCTCTAATACGTTATTAAATGTGACCAGTGGTAGGACCACTTATTTTTCATGACCTCTAATACGCTGTTAAATGTGACCAGTGGTAGGACCACTTATTTTTCATGACCTCTAATACGTTATTAAATGTGACCAGTGGTAGGACAACTTATTTTTCATGACCTCTAATACGTTATTAAATGTGACCAGTGGTAGGACCACTTATTTTTCATGACCTCTAATACGCTGTCAAATGTGACCAGTGGTAGGACCACTTATTTTTCATGACCTCTAATACGCTGTCAAATGTGACCAGTGGTAGGACCACTTATTTTTCATGACCTCTAATACGCTGTCAAATGTGACCAGTGGTAGGACCACTTATTTTTCATGACCTCTAATACGCTGTCAAATGTGACCAGTGGTAGGACCACTTATTTTTCATGACCTCTAATACGCTGTCAAATGTGACCAGTGGTAGGACCACTTATTTTTCATGACCTCTAATACGCTGTCAAATGTGACCAGTGGTAGGACCACTTATTTTTCATGACCTCTAATACGCTGTCAAATGTGACCAGTGGTAGGACCACTTATTTTTCATGACCTCTAATACGTTATTAAATGTGACCAGTGGTAGGACCACTTATTTTTCATGACCTCTAATACGTTATTAAATGTGACCAGTGGTAGGACCACTTATTTTTCATGACCTCTAATACGCTGTCAAATGTGACCAGTGGTAGGACCACTTATTTTTCATGACCTCTAATACCCTGTCAAATGTGACCAGTGGTAGGACCACTTATTTTTCATGACCTCTAATACGCTGTCAAATGTGACCAGTGGTAGGACCACTTATTTTTCATGACCTCTAATACGCTGTCAAATGTGACCAGTGGTAGGACCACTTATTTTTCATGACCTCTAATACGCTGTCAAATGTGACCAGTGGTAGGACCACTTATTTTTCATGACCTCTAATACGCTGTCAAATGTGACCAGTGGTAGGACCACTTATTTTTCATGACCTCTAATACGCTGTCAAATGTGACCAGTGGTAGGACCACTTATTTTTCATGACCTCTAATACGTTATTAAATGTGACCAGTGGTAGGACCACTTATTTTTCATGACCTCTAATACGTTATTAAATGTGACCAGTGGTAGGACCACTTATTTTTCATGACCTCTAATACGCTGTCAAATGTGACCAGTGGTAGGACCACTTATTTTTCATGACCTCTAATACGCTGTCAAATGTGACCAGTGGTAGGACCACTTATTTTTCATGACCTCTAATACGCTGTCAAATGTGACCAGTGGTAGGACCACTTATTTTTCATGACCTCTAATACGCTGTCAAATGTGACCAGTGGTAGGACCACTTATTTTTCATGACCTCTAATACGCTGTCAAATGTGACCAGTGGTAGGACCACTTATTTTTCATGACCTCTAATACGTTATTAAATGTGACCAGTGGTAGGACCACTTATTTTTCATGACCTCTAATACGCTGTCAAATGTGACTAGTGGTAGGACCACTTATTTTTCATGACCTCTAATACGTTATTAAATGTGACCAGTGGTAGGACCACTTATTTTTCATGACCTCTAATACGTTATTAAATGTGACCAGTGGTAGGACCACTTATTTTTCATGACCTCTAATACGTTATTAAATGTGACCAGTGGTAGGACCACTTATTTTTCATGACCTCTAATACGTTATTAAATGTGACCAGTGGTAGGACCACTTATTTTTCATGACCTCTAATACGCTGTTAAATGTGACCAGTGGTAGGACCACTTATTTTTCATGACCTCTAATACGTTATTAAATGTGACCAGTGGTAGGACCACTTATTTTTCATGACCTCTAATACGCTGTCAAATGTGACCAGTGGTAGGACCACTTATTTTTCATGACCTCTAATACGCTGTCAAATGTGACCAGTGGTAGGACCACTTATTTTTCATGACCTCTAATACGCTGTTAAATGTGACCAGTGGTAGGACCACTTATTTTTCATGACCTCTAATACGTTATTAAATGTGACCAGTGGTAGGACCACTTATTTTTCATGACCTCTAATACGTTATTAAATGTGACCAGTGGTAGGACCACTTATTTTTCATGACCTCTAATACGCTGTTAAATGTGACCAGTGGTAGGACCACTTATTTTTCATGACCTCTAATACGTTATTAAATGTGACCAGTGGTAGGACCACTTATTTTTCATGACCTCTAATACGTTATTAAATGTGACCAGTGGTAGGACCACTTATTTTTCATGACCTCTAATACGTTATTAAATGTGACCAGTGGTAGGACCACTTATTTTTCATGACCTCTAATACGTTATTAAATGTGACCAGTGGTAGGACCACTTATTTTTCATGACCTCTAATACGCTGTTAAATGTGACCAGTGGTAGGACCACTTATTTTTCATGACCTCTAATACGTTATTAAATGTGACCAGTGGTAGGACCACTTATTTTTCATGACCTCTAATACGTTATTAAATGTGACCAGTGGTAGGACCACTTATTTTTCATGACCTCTAATACGTTATTAAATGTGACCAGTGGTAGGACCACTTATTTTTCATGACCTCTAATACGTTATTAAATGTGACCAGTGGTAGGACCACTTATTTTCATGACCTCTAATACGCTGTCAAATGTGACCAGTGGTAGGACCACTTATTTTTCATGACCTCTAATACGTTATTAAATGTGACCAGTGGTAGGACCACTTATTTTTCATGACCTCTAATACGTTATTAAATGTGACCAGTGGTAGGACCACTTATTTTTCATGACCTCTAATACGTTATTAAATGTGACCAGTGGTAGGACCACTTATTTTTCATGACCTCTAATACGTTATTAACTGTGACCAGTGGTAGGACCACTTATTTTTCATGACCTCTAATACGTTATTAAATGTGACCAGTGGTAGGACCACTTATTTTTCATGACCTCTAATACGTTATTAAATGTGACCAGTGGTAGGACCACTTATTTTTCATGACCTCTAATACGCTGTCAAATGTGACCAGTGGTAGGACCACTTATTTTTCATGACCTCTAATACGTTATTAAATGTGACCAGTGGTAGGACCACTTATTTTTCATGACCTCTAATACGTTATTAAATGTGACCAGTGGTAGGACCACTTATTTTTCATGACCTCTAATACGTTATTAAATGTGACCAGTGGTAGGACCACTTATTTTTCATGACCTCTAATACGTTATTAAATGTGACCAGTGGTAGGACCACTTATTTTTCATGACCTCTAATACGTTATTAAATGTGACCAGTGGTAGGACCACTTATTTTTCATGACCTCTAATACGCTGTTAAATGTGACCAGTGGTAGGACCACTTATTTTTCATGACCTCTAATACGCTGTCAAATGTGACCAGTGGTAGGACCACTTATTTTTCATGACCTCTAATACGCTGTCAAATGTGACCAGTGGTAGGACCACTTATTTTTCATGACCTCTAATACGCTGTCAAATGTGACCAGTGGTAGGACCACTTATTTTTCATGACCTCTAATACGCTGTCAAATGTGACCAGTGGTAGGACCACTTATTTTTCATGACCTCTAATACGTTATTAAATGTGACCAGTGGTAGGACCACTTATTTTTCATGACCTCTAATACGCTGTCAAATGTGACTAGTGGTAGGACCACTTATTTTTCATGACCTCTAATACGTTATTAAATGTGACCAGTGGTAGGACCACTTATTTTTCATGACCTCTAATACGTTATTAAATGTGACCAGTGGTAGGACCACTTATTTTTCATGACCTCTAATACGTTATTAAATGTGACCAGTGGTAGGACCACTTATTTTTCATGACCTCTAATACGTTATTAAATGTGACCAGTGGTAGGACCACTTATTTTTCATGACCTCTAATACGCTGTTAAATGTGACCAGTGGTAGGACCACTTATTTTTCATGACCTCTAATACGTTATTAAATGTGACCAGTGGTAGGACCACTTATTTTTCATGACCTCTAATACGCTGTCAAATGTGACCAGTGGTAGGACCACTTATTTTTCATGACCTCTAATACGCTGTCAAATGTGACCAGTGGTAGGACCACTTATTTTTCATGACCTCTAATACGCTGTTAAATGTGACCAGTGGTAGGACCACTTATTTTTCATGACCTCTAATACGTTATTAAATGTGACCAGTGGTAGGACCACTTATTTTTCATGACCTCTAATACGTTATTAAATGTGACCAGTGGTAGGACCACTTATTTTTCATGACCTCTAATACGCTGTTAAATGTGACCAGTGGTAGGACCACTTATTTTTCATGACCTCTAATACGCTGTCAAATGTGACCAGTGGTAGGACCACTTATTTTTCATGACCTCTAATACGCTGTCAAATGTGACCAGTTGTAGGACCACTAATTTTTCATGACCTCTAATACGTTATTAAATGTGACCAGTGGTAGGACCACTTATTTTTCATGACCTCTAATACGTTATTAAATGTGACCAGTGGTAGGACCACTTATTTTTCATGACCTCTAATACGCTGTCAAATGTGACCAGTGGTAGGACCACTTATTTTTCATGACCTCTAATACCCTGTCAAATGTGACCAGTGGTAGGACCACTTATTTTTCATGACCTCTAATACGCTGTCAAATGTGACCAGTGGTAGGACCACTTATTTTTCATGACCTCTAATACGCTGTCAAATGTGACCAGTGGTAGGACCACTTATTTTTCATGACCTCTAATACGCTGTCAAATGTGACCAGTGGTAGGACCACTTATTTTTCATGACCTCTAATACGCTGTCAAATGTGACCAGTGGTAGGACCACTTATTTTTCATGACCTCTAATACGCTGTCAAATGTGACCAGTGGTAGGACCACTTATTTTTCATGACCTCTAATACGTTATTAAATGTGACCAGTGGTAGGACCACTTATTTTTCATGACCTCTAATACGTTATTAAATGTGACCAGTGGTAGGACCACTTATTTTTCATGACCTCTAATACGCTGTCAAATGTGACCAGTGGTAGGACCACTTATTTTTCATGACCTCTAATACGCTGTCAAATGTGACCAGTGGTAGGACCACTTATTTTTCATGACCTCTAATACGCTGTCAAATGTGACCAGTGGTAGGACCACTTATTTTTCATGACCTCTAATACGCTGTCAAATGTGACCAGTGGTAGGACCACTTATTTTTCATGACCTCTAATACGCTGTCAAATGTGACCAGTGGTAGGACCACTTATTTTTCATGACCTCTAATACGTTATTAAATGTGACCAGTGGTAGGACCACTTATTTTTCATGACCTCTAATACGCTGTCAAATGTGACTAGTGGTAGGACCACTTATTTTTCATGACCTCTAATACGTTATTAAATGTGACCAGTGGTAGGACCACTTATTTTTCATGACCTCTAATACGTTATTAAATGTGACCAGTGGTAGGACCACTTATTTTTCATGACCTCTAATACGTTATTAAATGTGACCAGTGGTAGGACCACTTATTTTTCATGACCTCTAATACGTTATTAAATGTGACCAGTGGTAGGACCACTTATTTTTCATGACCTCTAATACGCTGTTAAATGTGACCAGTGGTAGGACCACTTATTTTTCATGACCTCTAATACGTTATTAAATGTGACCAGTGGTAGGACCACTTATTTTTCATGACCTCTAATACGCTGTCAAATGTGACCAGTGGTAGGATCACTTATTTTTCATGACCTCTAATACGCTGTCAAATGTGACCAGTGGTAGGACCACTTATTTTTCATGACCTCTAATACGTTATTAAATGTGACCAGTGGTAGGACCACTTATTTTTCATGACCTCTAATACGTTATTAAATGTGACCAGTGGTAGGACCACTTATTTTTCATGACCTCTAATACGCTGTCAAATGTGACCAGTGGTAGGACCACTTATTTTTCATGACCTCTAATACGCTGTCAAATGTGACCAGTGGTAGGACCACTTATTTTTCATGACCTCTAATACGCTGTCAAATGTGACCAGTGGTAGGACCACTTATTTTTCATGACCTCTAATACGCTGTCAAATGTGACCAGTGGTAGGACCACTTATTTTTCATGACCTCTAATACGCTGTCAAATGTGACCAGTGGTAGGACCACTTATTTTTCATGACCTCTAATACGTTATTAAATGTGACCAGTGGTAGGACCACTTATTTTTCATGACCTCTAATACGCTGTCAAATGTGACTAGTGGTAGGACCACTTATTTTTCATGACCTCTAATACGTTATTAAATGTGACCAGTGGTAGGACCACTTATTTTTCATGACCTCTAATACGTTATTAAATGTGACCAGTGGTAGGACCACTTATTTTTCATGACCTCTAATACGTTATTAAATGTGACCAGTGGTAGGACCACTTATTTTTCATGACCTCTAATACGTTATTAAATGTGACCAGTGGTAGGACCACTTATTTTTCATGACCTCTAATACGCTGTTAAATGTGACCAGTGGTAGGACCACTTATTTTTCATGACCTCTAATACGTTATTAAATGTGACCAGTGGTAGGACCACTTATTTTTCATGACCTCTAATACGCTGTCAAATGTGACCAGTGGTAGGACCACTTATTTTTCATGACCTCTAATACGCTGTCAAATGTGACCAGTGGTAGGACCACTTATTTTTCATGACCTCTAATACGCTGTTAAATGTGACCAGTGGTAGGACCACTTATTTTTCATGACCTCTAATACGTTATTAAATGTGACCAGTGGTAGGACCACTTATTTTTCATGACCTCTAATACGTTATTAAATGTGACCAGTGGTAGGACCACTTATTTTTCATGACCTCTAATACGCTGTTAAATGTGACCAGTGGTAGGACCACTTATTTTTCATGACCTCTAATACGTTATTAAATGTGACCAGTGGTAGGACCACTTATTTTTCATGACCTCTAATACGTTATTAAATGTGACCAGTGGTAGGACCACTTATTTTTCATGACCTCTAATACGTTATTAAATGTGACCAGTGGTAGGACCACTTATTTTTCATGACCTCTAATACGTTATTAAATGTGACCAGTGGTAGGACCACTTATTTTTCATGACCTCTAATACGCTGTTAAATGTGACCAGTGGTAGGACCACTTATTTTTCATGACCTCTAATACGTTATTAAATGTGACCAGTGGTAGGACCACTTATTTTTCATGACCTCTAATACGTTATTAAATGTGACCAGTGGTAGGACCACTTATTTTTCATGACCTCTAATACGTTATTAAATGTGACCAGTGGTAGGACCACTTATTTTTCATGACCTCTAATACGTTATTAAATGTGACCAGTGGTAGGACCACTTATTTTCATGACCTCTAATACGCTGTCAAATGTGACCAGTGGTAGGACCACTTATTTTTCATGACCTCTAATACGTTATTAAATGTGACCAGTGGTAGGACCACTTATTTTTCATGACCTCTAATACGTTATTAAATGTGACCAGTGGTAGGACCACTTATTTTTCATGACCTCTAATACGTTATTAAATGTGACCAGTGGTAGGACCACTTATTTTTCATGACCTCTAATACGTTATTAACTGTGACCAGTGGTAGGACCACTTATTTTTCATGACCTCTAATACGTTATTAAATGTGACCAGTGGTAGGACCACTTATTTTTCATGACCTCTAATACGTTATTAAATGTGACCAGTGGTAGGACCACTTATTTTTCATGACCTCTAATACGCTGTCAAATGTGACCAGTGGTAGGACCACTTATTTTTCATGACCTCTAATACGTTATTAAATGTGACCAGTGGTAGGACCACTTATTTTTCATGACCTCTAATACGTTATTAAATGTGACCAGTGGTAGGACCACTTATTTTTCATGACCTCTAATACGTTATTAAATGTGACCAGTGGTAGGACCACTTATTTTTCATGACCTCTAATACGTTATTAAATGTGACCAGTGGTAGGACCACTTATTTTTCATGACCTCTAATACGTTATTAAATGTGACCAGTGGTAGGACCACTTATTTTTCATGACCTCTAATACGCTGTTAAATGTGACCAGTGGTAGGACCACTTATTTTTCATGACCTCTAATACGCTGTCAAATGTGACCAGTGGTAGGACCACTTATTTTTCATGACCTCTAATACGCTGTCAAATGTGACCAGTGGTAGGACCACTTATTTTTCATGACCTCTAATACGCTGTCAAATGTGACCAGTGGTAGGACCACTTATTTTTCATGACCTCTAATACGCTGTCAAATGTGACCAGTGGTAGGACCACTTATTTTTCATGACCTCTAATACGTTATTAAATGTGACCAGTGGTAGGACCACTTATTTTTCATGACCTCTAATACGCTGTCAAATGTGACTAGTGGTAGGACCACTTATTTTTCATGACCTCTAATACGTTATTAAATGTGACCAGTGGTAGGACCACTTATTTTTCATGACCTCTAATACGTTATTAAATGTGACCAGTGGTAGGACCACTTATTTTTCATGACCTCTAATACGTTATTAAATGTGACCAGTGGTAGGACCACTTATTTTTCATGACCTCTAATACGTTATTAAATGTGACCAGTGGTAGGACCACTTATTTTTCATGACCTCTAATACGCTGTTAAATGTGACCAGTGGTAGGACCACTTATTTTTCATGACCTCTAATACGTTATTAAATGTGACCAGTGGTAGGACCACTTATTTTTCATGACCTCTAATACGCTGTCAAATGTGACCAGTGGTAGGACCACTTATTTTTCATGACCTCTAATACGCTGTCAAATGTGACCAGTGGTAGGACCACTTATTTTTCATGACCTCTAATACGCTGTTAAATGTGACCAGTGGTAGGACCACTTATTTTTCATGACCTCTAATACGTTATTAAATGTGACCAGTGGTAGGACCACTTATTTTTCATGACCTCTAATACGTTATTAAATGTGACCAGTGGTAGGACCACTTATTTTTCATGACCTCTAATACGCTGTTAAATGTGACCAGTGGTAGGACCACTTATTTTTCATGACCTCTAATACGCTGTCAAATGTGACCAGTGGTAGGACCACTTATTTTTCATGACCTCTAATACGCTGTCAAATGTGACCAGTGGTAGGACCACTTATTTTTCATGACCTCTAATACGTTATTAAATGTGACCAGTGGTAGGACCACTTATTTTTCATGACCTCTAATACGTTATTAAATGTGACCAGTGGTAGGACCACTTATTTTTCATGACCTCTAATACGCTGTCAAATGTGACCAGTGGTAGGACCACTTATTTTTCATGAGCTCTAATACCCTGTCAAATGTGACCAGTGGTAGGACCACTTATTTTTCATGACCTCTAATACGCTGTCAAATGTGACCAGTGGTAGGACCACTTATTTTTCATGACCTCTAATACGCTGTCAAATGTGACCAGTGGTAGGACCACTTATTTTTCATGACCTCTAATACGCTGTCAAATGTGACCAGTGGTAGGACCACTTATTTTTCATGACCTCTAATACGCTGTCAAATGTGACCAGTGGTAGGACCACTTATTTTTCATGACCTCTAATACGCTGTCAAATGTGACCAGTGGTAGGACCACTTATTTTTCATGACCTCTAATACGTTATTAAATGTGACCAGTGGTAGGACCACTTATTTTTCATGACCTCTAATACGTTATTAAATGTGACCAGTGGTAGGACCACTTATTTTTCATGACCTCTAATACGCTGTCAAATGTGACCAGTGGTAGGACCACTTATTTTTCATGACCTCTAATACGCTGTCAAATGTGACCAGTGGTAGGACCACTTATTTTTCATGACCTCTAATACGCTGTCAAATGTGACCAGTGGTAGGACCACTTATTTTTCATGACCTCTAATACGCTGTCAAATGTGACCAGTGGTAGGACCACTTATTTTTCATGACCTCTAATACGCTGTCAAATGTGACCAGTGGTAGGACCACTTATTTTTCATGACCTCTAATACGTTATTAAATGTGACCAGTGGTAGGACCACTTATTTTTCATGACCTCTAATACGCTGTCAAATGTGACTAGTGGTAGGACCACTTATTTTTCATGACCTCTAATACGTTATTAAATGTGACCAGTGGTAGGACCACTTATTTTTCATGACCTCTAATACGTTATTAAATGTGACCAGTGGTAGGACCACTTATTTTTCATGACCTCTAATACGTTATTAAATGTGACCAGTGGTAGGACCACTTATTTTTCATGACCTCTAATACGTTATTAAATGTGACCAGTGGTAGGACCACTTATTTTTCATGACCTCTAATACGCTGTTAAATGTGACCAGTGGTAGGACCACTTATTTTTCATGACCTCTAATACGTTATTAAATGTGACCAGTGGTAGGACCACTTATTTTTCATGACCTCTAATACGCTGTCAAATGTGACCAGTGGTAGGACCACTTATTTTTCATGACCTCTAATACGCTGTCAAATGTGACCAGTGGTAGGACCACTTATTTTTCATGACCTCTAATACGCTGTTAAATGTGACCAGTGGTAGGACCACTTATTTTTCATGACCTCTAATACGTTATTAAATGTGACCAGTGGTAGGACCACTTATTTTTCATGACCTCTAATACGTTATTAAATGTGACCAGTGGTAGGACCACTTATTTTTCATGACCTCTAATACGCTGTTAAATGTGACCAGTGGTAGGACCACTTATTTTTCATGACCTCTAATACGTTATTAAATGTGACCAGTGGTAGGACCACTTATTTTTCATGACCTCTAATACGTTATTAAATGTGACCAGTGGTAGGACCACTTATTTTTCATGACCTCTAATACGTTATTAAATGTGACCAGTGGTAGGACCACTTATTTTTCATGACCTCTAATACGTTATTAAATGTGACCAGTGGTAGGACCACTTATTTTTCATGACCTCTAATACGCTGTTAAATGTGACCAGTGGTAGGACCACTTATTTTTCATGACCTCTAATACGTTATTAAATGTGACCAGTGGTAGGACCACTTATTTTTCATGACCTCTAATACGTTATTAAATGTGACCAGTGGTAGGACCACTTATTTTTCATGACCTCTAATACGTTATTAAATGTGACCAGTGGTAGGACCACTTATTTTTCATGACCTCTAATACGTTATTAAATGTGACCAGTGGTAGGACCACTTATTTTCATGACCTCTAATACGCTGTCAAATGTGACCAGTGGTAGGACCACTTATTTTTCATGACCTCTAATACGTTATTAAATGTGACCAGTGGTAGGACCACTTATTTTTCATGACCTCTAATACGTTATTAAATGTGACCAGTGGTAGGACCACTTATTTTTCATGACCTCTAATACGTTATTAAATGTGACCAGTGGTAGGACCACTTATTTTTCATGACCTCTAATACGCTGTCAAATGTGACCAGTGGTAGGACCACTTATTTTTCATGACCTCTAATACGCTGTCAAATGTGACCAGTGGTAGGACCACTTATTTTTCATGACCTCTAATACGCTGTTAAATGTGACCAGTGGTAGGACCACTTATTTTTCATGACCTCTAATACGTTATTAAATGTGACCAGTGGTAGGACCACTTATTTTTCATGACCTCTAATACGTTATTAAATGTGACCAGTGGTAGGACCACTTATTTTTCATGACCTCTAATACGTTATTAAATGTGACCAGTGGTAGGACCACTTATTTTTCATGACCTCTAATACGCTGTCAAATGTGACCAGTGGTAGGACCACTTATTTTTCATGACCTCTAATACCCTGTCAAATGTGACCAGTGGTAGGACCACTTATTTTTCATGACCTCTAATACGCTGTCAAATGTGACCAGTGGTAGGACCACTTATTTTTCATGACCTCTAATACGCTGTCAAATGTGACCAGTGGTAGGACCACTTATTTTTCATGACCTCTAATACGCTGTCAAATGTGACCAGTGGTAGGACCACTTATTTTTCATGACCTCTAATACGCTGTCAAATGTGACCAGTGGTAGGACCACTTATTTTTCATGACCTCTAATACGCTGTCAAATGTGACCAGTGGTAGGACCACTTATTTTTCATGACCTCTAATACGTTATTAAATGTGACCAGTGGTAGGACCACTTATTTTTCATGACCTCTAATACGTTATTAAATGTGACCAGTGGTAGGACCACTTATTTTTCATGACCTCTAATACGCTGTCAAATGTGACCAGTGGTAGGACCACTTATTTTTCATGACCTCTAATACGCTGTCAAATGTGACCAGTGGTAGGACCACTTATTTTTCATGACCTCTAATACGCTGTCAAATGTGACCAGTGGTAGGACCACTTATTTTTCATGACCTCTAATACGCTGTCAAATGTGACCAGTGGTAGGACCACTTATTTTTCATGACCTCTAATACGCTGTTAAATGTGACCAGTGGTAGGACCACTTATTTTTCATGACCTCTAATACGTTATTAAATGTGACCAGTGGTAGGACCACTTATTTTTCATGACCTCTAATACGTTATTAAATGTGACCAGTGGTAGGACCACTTATTTTTCATGACCTCTAATACGCTGTTAAATGTGACCAGTGGTAGGACCACTTATTTTTCATGACCTCTAATACGTTATTAAATGTGACCAGTGGTAGGACCACTTATTTTTCATGACCTCTAATACGTTATTAAATGTGACCAGTGGTAGGACCACTTATTTTTCATGACCTCTAATACGTTATTAAATGTGACCAGTGGTAGGACCACTTATTTTTCATGACCTCTAATACGTTATTAAATGTGACCAGTGGTAGGACCACTTATTTTTCATGACCTCTAATACGCTGTTAAATGTGACCAGTGGTAGGACCACTTATTTTTCATGACCTCTAATACGTTATTAAATGTGACCAGTGGTAGGACCACTTATTTTTCATGACCTCTAATACGTTATTAAATGTGACCAGTGGTAGGACCACTTATTTTTCATGACCTCTAATACGTTATTAAATGTGACCAGTGGTAGGACCACTTATTTTTCATGACCTCTAATACGTTATTAAATGTGACCAGTGGTAGGACCACTTATTTTCATGACCTCTAATACGCTGTCAAATGTGACCAGTGGTAGGACCACTTATTTTTCATGACCTCTAATACGTTATTAAATGTGACCAGTGGTAGGACCACTTATTTTTCATGACCTCTAATACGTTATTAAATGTGACCAGTGGTAGGACCACTTATTTTTCATGACCTCTAATACGTTATTAAATGTGACCAGTGGTAGGACCACTTATTTTTCATGACCTCTAATACGTTATTAAATGTGACCAGTGGTAGGACCACTTATTTTTCATGACCTCTAATACGTTATTAAATGTGACCAGTGGTAGGACCACTTATTTTTCATGACCTCTAATACGTTATTAAATGTGACCAGTGGTAGGACCACTTATTTTTCATGACCTCTAATACGCTGTCAAATGTGACCAGTGGTAGGACCACTTATTTTTCATGACCTCTAATACGTTATTAAATGTGACCAGTGGTAGGACCACTTATTTTTCATGACCTCTAATACGTTATTAAATGTGACCAGTGGTAGGACCACTTATTTTTCATGACCTCTAATACGTTATTAAATGTGACCAGTGGTAGGACCACTTATTTTTCATGACCTCTAATACGTTATTAAATGTGACCAGTGGTAGGACCACTTATTTTTCATGACCTCTAATACGTTATTAAATGTGACCAGTGGTAGGACCACTTATTTTTCATGACCTCTAATACGCTGTTAAATGTGACCAGTGGTAGGACCACTTATTTTTCATGACCTCTAATACGCTGTCAAATGTGACCAGTGGTAGGACCACTTATTTTTCATGACCTCTAATACGCTGTCAAATGTGACCAGTGGTAGGACCACTTATTTTTCATGACCTCTAATACGCTGTCAAATGTGACCAGTGGTAGGACCACTTATTTTTCATGACCTCTAATACGCTGTCAAATGTGACCAGTGGTAGGACCACTTATTTTTCATGACCTCTAATACGTTATTAAATGTGACCAGTGGTAGGACCACTTATTTTTCATGACCTCTAATACGCTGTCAAATGTGACTAGTGGTAGGACCACTTATTTTTCATGACCTCTAATACGTTATTAAATGTGACCAGTGGTAGGACCACTTATTTTTCATGACCTCTAATACGTTATTAAATGTGACCAGTGGTAGGACCACTTATTTTTCATGACCTCTAATACGTTATTAAATGTGACCAGTGGTAGGACCACTTATTTTTCATGACCTCTAATACGTTATTAAATGTGACCAGTGGTAGGACCACTTATTTTTCATGACCTCTAATACGCTGTTAAATGTGACCAGTGGTAGGACCACTTATTTTTCATGACCTCTAATACGTTATTAAATGTGACCAGTGGTAGGACCACTTATTTTTCATGACCTCTAATACGCTGTCAAATGTGACCAGTGGTAGGACCACTTATTTTTCATGACCTCTAATACGCTGTCAAATGTGACCAGTGGTAGGACCACTTATTTTTCATGACCTCTAATACGCTGTTAAATGTGACCAGTGGTAGGACCACTTATTTTTCATGACCTCTAATACGTTATTAAATGTGACCAGTGGTAGGACCACTTATTTTTCATGACCTCTAATACGTTATTAAATGTGACCAGTGGTAGGACCACTTATTTTTCATGACCTCTAATACGCTGTTAAATGTGACCAGTGGTAGGACCACTTATTTTTCATGACCTCTAATACGTTATTAAATGTGACCAGTGGTAGGACCACTTATTTTTCATGACCTCTAATACGTTATTAAATGTGACCAGTGGTAGGACCACTTATTTTTCATGACCTCTAATACGTTATTAAATGTGACCAGTGGTAGGACCACTTATTTTTCATGACCTCTAATACGTTATTAAATGTGACCAGTGGTAGGACCACTTATTTTTCATGACCTCTAATACGCTGTTAAATGTGACCAGTGGTAGGACCACTTATTTTTCATGACCTCTAATACGTTATTAAATGTGACCAGTGGTAGGACCACTTATTTTTCATGACCTCTAATACGTTATTAAATGTGACCAGTGGTAGGACCACTTATTTTTCATGACCTCTAATACGTTATTAAATGTGACCAGTGGTAGGACCACTTATTTTTCATGACCTCTAATACGTTATTAAATGTGACCAGTGGTAGGACCACTTATTTTCATGACCTCTAATACGCTGTCAAATGTGACCAGTGGTAGGACCACTTATTTTTCATGACCTCTAATACGTTATTAAATGTGACCAGTGGTAGGACCACTTATTTTTCATGACCTCTAATACGTTATTAAATGTGACCAGTGGTAGGACCACTTATTTTTCATGACCTCTAATACGTTATTAAATGTGACCAGTGGTAGGACCACTTATTTTTCATGACCTCTAATACGTTATTAAATGTGACCAGTGGTAGGACCACTTATTTTTCATGACCTCTAATACGTTATTAAATGTGACCAGTGGTAGGACCACTTATTTTTCATGACCTCTAATACGTTATTAAATGTGACCAGTGGTAGGACCACTTATTTTTCATGACCTCTAATACGCTGTCAAATGTGACCAGTGGTAGGACCACTTATTTTTCATGACCTCTAATACGTTATTAAATGTGACCAGTGGTAGGACCACTTATTTTTCATGACCTCTAATACGTTATTAAATGTGACCAGTGGTAGGACCACTTATTTTTCATGACCTCTAATACGTTATTAAATGTGACCAGTGGTAGGACCACTTATTTTTCATGACCTCTAATACGTTATTAAATGTGACCAGTGGTAGGACCACTTATTTTTCATGACCTCTAATACGTTATTAAATGTGACCAGTGGTAGGACCACTTATTTTTCATGACCTCTAATACGCTGTTAAATGTGACCAGTGGTAGGACCACTTATTTTTCATGACCTCTAATACGCTGTCAAATGTGACCAGTGGTAGGACCACTTATTTTTCATGACCTCTAATACGCTGTTAAATGTGACCAGTGGTAGGACCACTTATTTTTCATGACCTCTAATACGTTATTAAATGTGACCAGTGGTAGGACCACTTATTTTTCATGACCTCTAATACGTTATTAAATGTGACCAGTGGTAGGACCACTTATTTTTCATGACCTCTAATACGTTATTAAATGTGACCAGTGGTAGGACCACTTATTTTTCATGACCTCTAATACGTTATTAAATGTGACCAGTGGTAGGACCACTTATTTTTCATGACCTCTAATACGCTGTCAAATGTGACCAGTGGTAGGACCACTTATTTTTCATGACCTCTAATACGTTATTAAATGTGACCAGTGGTAGGACCACTTATTTTTCATGACCTCTAATACGTTATTAAATGTGACCAGTGGTAGGACCACTTATTTTTCATGACCTCTAATACGTTATTAAATGTGACCAGTGGTAGGACCACTTATTTTTCATGACCTCTAATACCTTATTAAATGTGACCAGTGGTAGGACCACTTATTTTTCATGACCTCTAATACGTTATTAAATGTGACCAGTGGTAGGACCACTTATTTTTCATGACCTCTAATACGTTATTAAATGTGACCAGTGGTAGGACCACTTATTTTTCATGACCTCTAATACGTTATTAAATGTGACCAGTGGTAGGACCACTTATTTTTCATGACCTCTAATACGCTGTCAAATGTGACCAGTGGTAGGACCACTTATTTTTCATGACCTCTAATACGTTATTAAATGTGACCAGTGGTAGGACCACTTATTTTTCATGACCTCTAATACGTTATTAAATGTGACCAGTGGTAGGACCACTTATTTTTCATGACCTCTAATACGTTATTAAATGTGACCAGTGGTAGGACCACTTATTTTTCATGACCTCTAATACCTTATTAAATGTGACCAGTGGTAGGACCACTTATTTTTCATGACCTCTAATACGTTATTAAATGTGACCAGTGGTAGGACCACTTATTTTTCATGACCTCTAATACGTTATTAAATGTGACCAGTGGTAGGACCACTTATTTTTCATGACCTCTAATACGTTATTAAATGTGACCAGTGGTAGGACCACTTATTTTTCATGACCTCTAATACGTTATTAAATGTGACCAGTGGTAGGACCACTTATTTTTCATGACCTCTAATACGTTATTAAATGTGACCAGTGGTAGGACCACTTATTTTTCATGACCTCTAATACGTTATTAAATGTGACCAGTGGTAGGACCACTTATTTTTCATGACCTCTAATACGTTATTAAATGTGACCAGTGGTAGGACCACTTATTTTTCATGACCTCTAATACGTTATTAAATGTGACCAGTGGTAGGACCACTTATTTTTCATGACCTCTAATACGTTATTAAATGTGACCAGTGGTAGGACCACTTATTTTTCATGACCTCTAATACGTTATTAAATGTGACCAGTGGTAGGACCACTTATTTTTCATGACCTCTAATACGTTATTAAATGTGACCAGTGGTAGGACCACTTATTTTTCATGACCTCTAATACGTTATTAAATGTGACCAGTGGTAGGACCACTTATTTTTCATGACCTCTAATACGCTGTTAAATGTGACCAGTGGTAGGACCACTTATTTTTCATGACCTCTAATACGTTATTAAATGTGACCAGTGGTAGGACCACTTATTTTTCATGACCTCTAATACGTTATTAAATGTGACCAGTGGTAGGACCACTTATTTTTCATGACCTCTAATACGTTATTAAATGTGACCAGTGGTAGGACCACTTATTTTTCATGACCTCTAATACGTTATTAAATGTGACCAGTGGTAGGACCACTTATTTTTCATGACCTCTAATACGCTGTCAAATGTGACCAGTGGTAGGACCACTTATTTTTCATGACCTCTAATACGTTATTAAATGTGACCAGTGGTAGGACCACTTATTTTTCATGACCTCTAATACGTTATTAAATGTGACCAGTGGTAGGACCACTTATTTTTCATGACCTCTAATACGTTATTAAATGTGACCAGTGGTAGGACCACTTATTTTTCATGACCTCTAATACGTTATTAAATGTGACCAGTGGTAGGACCACTTATTTTTCATGACCTCTAATACGTTATTAAATGTGACCAGTGGTAGGACCACTTATTTTTCATGACCTCTAATACGCTGTCAAATGTGACCAGTGGTAGGACCACTTATTTTTCATGACCTCTAATACGCTGTCAAATGTGACCAGTGGTAGGACCACTTATTTTTCATGACCTCTAATACGTTATTAAATGTGACCAGTGGTAGGACCACTTATTTTTCATGACCTCTAATACGTTATTAAATGTGACCAGTGGTAGGACCACTTATTTTTCATGACCTCTAATACGTTATTAAATGTGACCAGTGGTAGGACCACTTATTTTTCATGACCTCTAATACGTTATTAAATGTGACCAGTGGTAGGACCACTTATTTTTCATGACCTCTAATACGTTATTAAATGTGACCAGTGGTAGGACCACTTATTTTTCATGACCTCTAATACGTTATTAAATGTGACCAGTGGTAGGACCACTTATTTTTCATGACCTCTAATACGTTATTAAATGTGACCAGTGGTAGGACCACTTATTTTTCATGACCTCTAATACGTTATTAAATGTGACCAGTGGTAGGACCACTTATTTTTCATGACCTCTAATACGTTATTAAATGTGACCAGTGGTAGGACCACTTATTTTTCATGACCTCTAATACGTTATTAAATGTGACCAGTGGTAGGACCACTTATTTTTCATGACCTCTAATACGTTATTAAATGTGACCAGTGGTAGGACCACTTATTTTTCATGACCTCTAATACGTTATTAAATGTGACCAGTGGTAGGACCACTTATTTTTCATGACCTCTAATACGTTATTAAATGTGACCAGTGGTAGGACCACTTATTTTTCATGACCTCTAATACGTTATTAAATGTGACCAGTGGTAGGACCACTTATTTTTCATGACCTCTAATACGTTATTAAATGTGACCAGTGGTAGGACCACTTATTTTTCATGACCTCTAATACGTTATTAAATGTGACCAGTGGTATGACCACTTATTTTTCATGACCTCTAATACGCTGTCAAATGTGACCAGTGGTAGGACCACTTATTTTTCATGACCTCTAATGCGTTATTAAATGTGACCAGTGGTAGGACCACTTATTTTTCATGACCTCTAATACGTTATTAAATGTGACCAGTGGTAGGACCACTTGTTTTTCATGACCTCTAATACGTTATTAAATGTGACCAGTGGTAGGACCACTTATTTTTCATGACCTCTAATACGTTATTAAATGTGACCAGTGGTAGGACCACTTATTTTTCATGACCTCTAATACGTTATTAAATGTGACCAGTGGTAGGACCACTTATTTTTCATGACCTCTAATACGTTATTAAATGTGACCAGTGGTATGACCACTTATTTTTCATGACCTCTAATACGCTGTCAAATGTGACCAGTGGTAGGACCACTTATTTTTCATGACCTCTAATGCGTTATTAAATGTGACCAGTGGTAGGACCACTTATTTTTCATGACCTCTAATACGTTATTAAATGTGACCAGTGGTAGGACCACTTGTTTTTCATGACCTCTAATACGCTGTCAAATGTGACCAGTGGTAGGACCACTTATTTTTCATGACCTCTAATACGCTGTCAAATGTGACCAGTGGTAGGACCACTTATTTTTCATGACCTCTAATACGCTGTCAAATGTGACCAGTGGTAGGACCACTTATTTTTCATGACCTCTAATACGCTGTCAAATGTGACCAGTGGTAGGACCACTTATTTTTCATGACCTCTAATACGCTGTCAAATGTGACCAGTGGTAGGACCACTTATTTTTCATGACCTCTAATACGTTATTAAATGTGACCAGTGGTAGGACCACTTATTTTTCATGACCTCTAATACGTTATTAAATGTGACCAGTGGTAGGACCACTTATTTTTCATGACCTCTAATACGCTGTCAAATGTGACCAGTGGTAGGACCACTTATTTTTCATGACCTCTAATACGTTATTAAATGTGACCAGTGGTAGGACCACTTATTTTTCATGACCTCTAATACGTTATTAAATGTGACCAGTGGTAGGACCACTTATTTTTCATGACCTCTAATACGTTATTAAATGTGACCAGTGGTAGGACCACTTATTTTTCATGCTGTCAAATTCCCTGACAACAAATGGAGATAAATAATGTCACTTAGATGTGTTTAAGTGACATTATTTAAATGATGCCCATTAATCATCATGCTTCTGTGTGTGTGTGTGTGTGTGTGTGTGTGTGTGTGTGTGTGTGTGTGTGTGTGTGTGTGTGTGTGTGTGTGTGTGTGTGTGTGTGTGTGTGTGTGTGTGTGTGTGTGTGTGTGTGTGTGTGTGTGTGTGTGTGAGAGTGAGCCTGCATGTGCACGCTTCCATATGTGTGTGTGTGTGTGTGCGCGTGTGTGCGTGTCTGCGTGAACATTCAACATGTATCTCTGTAGGTTGTATTGGCGAGAGGCATTGAGAGTGATGGTGTCATTGGACGATGTCACAGAGGTCAGATGAAGCCAGAAGAACGCGATGAAAGAGGTCTGACATTAGGAGTAGCAGCATTAACAGCAGCACTGACTGACAGGCTCTATAATATGAAGGAAGATTGTCACACTGTAAATCAAGGAGAGTGAGGGGGGGTTTAAATTGAGTTAGGTAGCCTAGTGGTCAGAGTGTTGGACTAGTAACCGAAAGGTTGCTGGATCGAATCCCCGAGCTGACAAGGTACAAATCTGTCGTTCTAACCGTCTTTTGTTTGTTTTGTGTGGTACAAGCAGCTAACTGACGATGGGACGGCCGGGCATTCGTCCCGGTTGAGTCCGTTTCCGTCGTTACTTGGACTCTTTACAACATGCCAGGTGTTATAGCAAACGTGTCTTTGGTTGCCAAGGCAACCCCTCCCCTCCCCTCCAGCAGCACAGCACATACAGTCAAGAGCAGAGGAGAGGGAAACAATTGTTTTTTCCACCCACATTTATTTTTAATTTTTATTATGTTTTGCTATTCAAATGATTATAATGGTGACTGGTTGACCAATAACCTTCATCCAAACATTCCACAAGTGTCACAGTCCGAGCTCTGATCATTGGCTTGATCGCTCGCCACCCATAACAATCTCCACCCAGTTGACTGCTTTAAAATCAGGTCATCTAGAACCCTCCTTCTTCCTCTATGAACCTATGACCTCCATCTTCACTGACCTCGACAGTGGTTGTCTCGCTTAGGCGGCGTTCACCTCCTCTCGTTCTCTCCCTCTTATCTGGGGCGGCAGGGTAGCCTAGTGGTTAGAGCGTTGGACTATTAGCCGGAAGGTTGCAAGTTCATATCCCCGAGCTGACGAGGTACATATCTGTTGTTTTGCCCCTGAACAGGCAGTTAACCCACTAGGCCGTCATTGAAAATAAGAATTTGTTCTTAAAACTGACTTGCCTAGTTAAATAAAGGTAAAATAAAAATCTGTTAACTGATAAATTCCTCTCTCCTGTGCTGCAGTTTAAAGGGGCCAGTCGTGTACAGCTGTTTCTGATCATCAACGTCATGGCGGGGGGGCTTCCGTTTTGTTGTTTTTCAAATGATGGATTGAGCCGTTGTCAACGGAGTGACTCTGTGTTTTGATGTTGGACTGGAGAGAGAGGGAGGGAGGGCCTCCTGGAGGTTGGTTCAAACGCTCTCTGACCTTTCAGTGGGCTCAAAGAGTGGTGAAGCGGCTTCTGTCTCAGTTTAGGGGGCTGTTGAATAGCCTGCTCCCAGGTCAGTTTAGGGTGCTGTTGAATAGCCTGCTCCCAGGTCAGTTTAGGGGGCTGTTGAATAGCCTGCTCCCAGGTCAGTTTAGGGGGCTGTTGAATAGTCTGCTCCCAGGTCAGTTTAGGGGGCTGTTGAATAGCCTGCTCCCAGGTCAGTTTAGGGGGCTGTTGAATAGCCTGCTCCCAGGTCAGTTTAGGGGGCTGTTGAATAGCCTGCTCCCAGGTCAGTTTAGGAGGCTGTTGAATAGCCTTGATCTAGGTCTGTTTGTGCATTTGTCTACTCCATTGTCATTGTCAAGCCACAGATGCAATTCCATAAGGAGCTGGCAAGGGAGCAGAAGCAGACGGGCTAGAGGAGCCAGGTTAGAGGGAGGAGCCAGGTTAGAGGGAGGAGCCAGGCTAGAGGGAGGAGCCAGGCTAGAGGAGCCAGGTTTGAGGGAGGAGCCAGGCTAGAGGAGCCAGGTTAGAGGGAGGAGCCAGGCTAGAGGGAGGAGTCAGGCTAGAGGGAGGAGCCAGGTTAGAGGGAGGAGCCAGGGTTAGAGGGAAGAGCCAGGCTAGAGGAGTCAGGCTAGAGAGAGGAGCCAGGCTAGAGGAGCCAGGTTAGAGGGAGGAGCCAGGCTAGAGGGAGGAGCCAGGCTAGAAGGAGGAGCCAGGCTAGAGTAGTCAGGCTAGAGGGAGGAGCCAGTCAACATGTGCTTTTTTCACTTTATTCCTGACTTCTCTGATGAAATGCAGAGTAATCTACAGTGCCTTGCATAAGTACTCAGACCCACACCTCACATGTTATTGTGTTACAAAGTGGGATTAAAATGGGTTTAATTGTCTTTTTTTGTCAACAATCTACACAAAATACTGGAAGACAAATTATATATTTTTTAAAGATAAATACAAAATTCCTAACTAAAATATCGTAGTTATATTTTAACAAATCAGACATTGAATATCTCTTTAAACATGGTCAAGTTAATAATTATGCTGTGGATTATACAGTGAGTGTACAAAACATTAGGAACACCTGCTCTTTCCATGTCATAGACTGACCAGGTGAATAAAGGTGAAAGGTTGTCACTTGTTAAATCCACTTCAGTCAGTGTAGATGAAGGGGAGGAGACGGGTTAAAGAAGGATTTTTAAGACTTGAGACAACTGTGACATGGATTGTGTGCCATTCAGAGGGTGAATTGGAAAAACAAAAGATTGAACAGGGTATGGTAGTAGGTGTCAGGCGCACCGGTTTGAACTGCAGCGCTGCTGGGTTTTTCCACACTCAACAGTTTCCCCGTGTGTACCAAGAATGGTCCACCACCCAAAGGACATCCAGCCAACTTGACACAACCGTGGGAAGCATTGGGAGTTAACATGGGCCATTATCCCTACAGAACGCTTTCGACACCTTGTAGAGTCCATTCCCCCTGATGAAATCCATCCACTGTTTCCATGGCAACCTGTCACCAATGACATTTTGGAGGAAGCGAGGTAGGAGGAGCAAGAGGACGAGAGGAGAAAAGGATTCTGATATGCTCTCTCTCCTTCTCCTCTCTCATCCCACCATCCCCCTCTACAGAGGATCTATTGAGTCAGTCGCTCTTATGCTCAATAGACATATACCACTGAGGTATATATATATATATATGACAATACATAGGGATTTATTTCAACATTATTTTTTAGAAGGAGAGGACATTTTGCTCATATCAAATTACATACCCGTCTTCTAAAATCCTGTGGCTGCCTTTTATAATCAATAGGCTATGTTGATCTAATTTGCCAATTAAATTGTCTGTCTCATCATGTCTTGACTGGATGCAGATGTGCCCTCATAAATCTGAGCTGCCTGTAATGACGATAAAATTCCACTGGGGGAGCTCATTCCAAAGAAAAAAGTTCCTCTGACCCCCCCCCCAACAAACAAAAAAAATCTGTATTGTATTACCTCAAATAGAGGCTTTTGGATTGCTGCAACAATCGTATTCAAAGGTGAGAATTAACCTCTACTGAGCATCTACTACTGAGACCAGAGCAATGTGTAGGCCGATATTATTTTAGTGTCAGAGAGGCACATCCTTTTCCATCCATCCCCCAAATATAGATTGTCTTTTTAGCCTGGTGTGACGTACCATGAGCGCAGCTGGCAGATGCGTACACCACCACCATATGCGACAACATCAAGAAGACTTTGACATTTTGTAGGTAGATATTTTATGAATCAATGACACAGTAGCTTTGAGTGGTATTACGAGCTGCCGAGCCAATAGTTTTGAAAGAATTCGGGACGAGGGAGCTACTCAACAGTTTTCTTTTTTACTACGTTATTAACATTTGTAATAGGAAAGTCTTTTTTTGCGTAGCTACTTTCTTAGTAAACTTGCCTAGGTCGCAGGCTCTACGTTAGAAAACGATTGCACCGTTTCTACTACTTGGGCAGCATCCGTAGTTCTTTCAACGCGAAACCACACTTGTTTTGGTGGCGTGAGTTTGTCCGCATCTCGTTTCTTTCCCATGTGGGATAGCAGCTATAGTGGTCGAGACTAGTCGACTGCCAACGCCTTTTTCTGTCTCTGACTGGGCGAAACTAAACGCGAAAGCACCGGAACGTTTTCTATTTTCCAACTCAACAATTTATGAGAAGTAGCTGCCATTCAAGCCAGATATTGAAGAAGTAACTAGCCCACTAAGGGATTCAAAATGGGTTGCACGATCAGCCAGGAGGATAAAGCAGCGATGGAAAGGAGTAAAATGATTGATCGGAACCTACGAGAAGACCGAGACAAAGCGTCCAGGGAAGTGAAACTACTACTACTTGGTAAGTCATTTTACATAGAAAGTTTGCTGTTTTCCCAGTAACTAAAAAGGAGTAACAATTGCATCAAAAATCTAGAGGAAGAAAATGCTTTGTTTGCTCTTTCAGAATAGTGGTACAGTTGTAGTTAGACATCGCTTCAAATCTAATCACATTTTATTTGTCACATGCGCCGAATAAAACAGGTGTAGAACTTACCGTAAAATGCTTATTTGATGGCCTTAATTAACCAACAATGCGGTTTTAAGAAAAATAATGACCAAAATAAAGTTTTAAAAAGTAACCCAATAAAATAACGAGGCCATTACAGGGGGTACCGGTACCGAGTCAAAGTACGGCGGTACAGGTTATTCGAAGTAATTGAGGTAATATGTAGGTAGTGTAAAGTGACAAACAAGTGTGTGGGGGGGGGGGGGTGTAGCTATTTGATTAGCTGTTCAGCAGTCTTATGGTCAGGGGTGAAAGCTGTTAAGCCTTGTGGACCTAGACATGGCGCTCTGGTACCGCTTGCTGTGCAGTAGCAGAGAGAACAGTCTATGACTTGGGTGGCTGGAGTCTGACAATTCTTTGGGCCTTCCTCTGACACCGCCTGGTATAGAGGTCCTGGATGGCAGGAAGCTTGGCCCCAGGGATGTACTTGGCCATATGCACTACCCTCTGTAGGCAAGCAGTTGCCATACCAGGTGGTGATGCACCTGGGCAAGATGCTCTCGATGGTGCAACTTTTTGAGGATCTAAGGATCCATGCCAAATCTTTTCAGTTTCCTGAGGGGGAATAGGCATTGTCGTGCCAGCTTCAAGACTGTCTTGGTGTGTTTGGACCATGACAAGTTTGTTAGTAATGTGGACACCAATGAACTTAAAGCTTTCGACCCGCTCCACTACAGCTCCGTCGATGTGAATGGGTGTTTGTTCGGCCCCCCTTTTCCTGTAGTCCACGATCAGCTCCTTGGTCTTCCTCACGTTGAGCGAGAAGTTGTTGTCCTGGCATCACTTGTAGCCACATAGGGTTAATTTGCCCTTCCATTGCTTGTTTTTAGTGTGATCGGATCTCAAATGATTACTTTCTGCAACATTATGTATGTATGTAGGTGACATCTGAATGTAGTTTAGGATCTTTCTCCACTTGTTGAAATAACTCTTACATATTAATCTCCACACTCTCTCTCTCTCTCAATTCAAATTGCTTTATTAACCAAACAATGTACATTTTGCCAGAGTGTCCTTTGGAATTACAGTGTATTCGGAAAGTAATCAGACCCCTGAGTGTGTGCGGTAAGATTATTGTCCATTGTATAGTTCTTTTTAACCTTAATTTTTGTTCTTTCTAATTGTCCCTGTTAACAATATTATTGTAATTGTGGTAATATTGTAAATGAATCACTTACAGTGCATTCAGAAAGTATTCAGACCCCTTGACCTTTTAGACATTGTTACATTACAGCCTTATTCTAACATGGATTAAGTAGTTGTTTTTCCTCATCAATCTACACACAATACCCCATAATGACATCACAATACCCCGTAATGACATCACAATACCCCATAATGACATCACAATACCCCATAATGACATCACAATACCCCATAATGATTTTTGACTTCCGGCGCCGACAGAGATGGCCGCCTCGCTTCGCGTTCCTAGGAAACTATGCAGTTTTTTGTTTTTTTACGTGTTATTTCTTACATTAGTACCCCAGGTCATCTTAGGTTTCATTACATACAGTCGAGAAGAACTACTGAATATAAGATCAGCATCAACTCACCATCAGTACGACCAAGAATATGTTTTTCGCGACGCGGATCCTGTGTTCTGCCTTACAAACAGGACAACGGAGTGGATCCTATGCAGCGACCCAAAAAAACGACTCCGAAAGAGAGGGAAACGAGGCGGTCTACTGGTCAGACTCCGGAGACGGGCACAGCGCACACCACTCCCTAGCATTCTTCTTGCCAATGTCCAGTCTCTTGACAACAAGGTTGATGAAATCCGAGCAAGGGTAGCATTCCAGAGGGACATCAGAGACTGTAACGTTCTTTGCTTCACGGAAACGTGGCTTACTGGAGAGACGCAATCCGAAGCGGTGCAGCCAACAGGTTTCTCCACGCATCGCGCAGACAGGAAAAAACATCTTTCTGGTAAAAAGAGGGGCGGGGGCGTATGCCTTATGACTAACGTGACATGGTGCGATGAAAGAAACATACAGGAACTCAAATCCTTCTGTTCACCTGATTTAGAATTCCTCACAATCAAATGTAGACCGCATTATCTACCAAGAGAATTCTCTTCGATTATAATCACAGCCGTATATATCCCCCCCCAAGCAGACACATCGATGGCTCTGAACGAACTTTATTTAACTCTCTGCAAACTGGAAACAATTTATCCGGAGGCTGCATTCATTGTAGCTGGGGATTTTAACAAGGCTAATCTGAAAACAAGACTCCCCAAATTTTATCAGCATATCGATTGCGCAACCAGGGGAGGAAAGACCTTGGACCATTGTTACTCTAACTTCCGCGACGCATATAAGGCCCTGCCCCGCCCCCCTTTCGGAAAAGCTGACCACGACTCCATTTTGTTGATCCCTGCCTACAGACAGAAACTAAAACAAGAGGCTCCCACGCTGAGGTCTGTCCAACGCTGGTCCGACCAAGCTGACTCCACACTCCAAGACTGCTTCCATCACGTGGACTGGGAGATGTTTCGTATTGCGTCAGATAACAACATTGACGAATACGCTGATTCGGTGTGCGAGTTCATTAGAACGTGCGTTGAAGATGTCGTTCCCATAGCAACGATTAAAACATTCCCTAACCAGAAACCGTGGATTGATGGCAGCATTCGTGTGAAACTGAAAGCGCGAACCACTGCTTTTAATCAGGGCAAGGTGTCTGGTAACATGACCGAATACAAACAGTGCAGCTATTCCCTCCGCAAGGCTATCAAACAAGCTAAGCGCCAGTACAGAGACAAAGTAGAATCTCAATTCAACGGCTCAGACACAAGAGGCATGTGGCAGGGTCTACAGTCAATCACGGACTACAGGAAGAAACCCAGCCCAGTCACGGACCAGGATGTCTTGCTCCCAGGCAGACTAAATAACTTTTTTGCCCGCTTTGAGGACAATACAGTGCCACTGACACGGCCTGCAACGAAAACATGCGGTCTCTCCTTCACTGCAGCCGAGGTGAGTAAGACATTTAAACGTGTTAACCCTCGCAAGGCTGCAGGCCCAGATGGCATCCCCAGCCGCGCCCTCAGAGCATGCGCAGACCAGCTGGCCGGTGTGTTTACGGACATATTCAATCAATCCCTATACCAGTCTGCTGTTCCCACATGCTTCAAGAGGGCCACCATTGTTCCTGTTCCCAAGAAAGCTAAGGTAACTGAGCTAAATGACTACCGCCCCGTAGCACTCACATCCGTCATCATGAAGTGCTTTGAGAGACTAGTCAAGGACCATATCACCTCCACCCTACCTGACACCCTAGACCCACTCCAATTTGCTTACCGCCCAAATAGGTCCACAGACGATGCAATCTCAACCACACTGCACACTGCCCTAACCCATCTGGACAAGAGGAATACCTATGTGAGAATGCTGTTCATCGACTACAGCTCGGCATTCAACACCATAGTACCCTCCAAGCTCGTCATCAAGCTCGAGACCCTGGGTCTCGACCCCGCCCTGTGCAACTGGGTACTGGACTTCCTGACGGGCCGCCCCCAGGTGGTGAGGGTAGGCAACAACATCTCCTCCCCGCTGATCCTCAACACTGGGGCCCCACAAGGTTGCGTTCTGAGCCCTCTCCTGTACTCCCTGTTCACCCACGACTGCGTGGCCACGCACGCCTCCAACTCAATCATCAAGTTTGCGGACGACACAACAGTGGTAGGCTTGATTACCAACAACGATGAGACGGCCTACAGGGAGGAGGTGAGGGCCCTCGGAGTGTGGTGTCAGGAAAACAACCTCACACTCAACGTCAACAAAACTAAGGAGATGATTGTGGACTTCAGGAAACAGCAGAGGGAACACCCCCCTATCCACATCGATGGAACAGTAGTGGAGAGGGTAGCAAGTTTTAAGTTCCTCGGCATACACATCACAGACAAACTGAATTGGTCCACTCACACAGACAGCATCGTGAAGAAGGCGCAGCAGCGCCTCTTCAACCTCAGGAGGCTGAAGAAATTCGGCTTGTCACCAAAAGCACTCACAAACTTCTACAGATGCACAATCGAGAGCATCCTGGCGGGCTGTATCACCGCCTGGTATGGCAACTGCACCGCCCTCAACCGTAAGGCTCTCCAGAGGGTAGTGAGGTCTGCACAACGCATCACCGGGGGCAAACTACCTGCCCTCCAGGACACCTACACCACCCGATGTCACAGGAAGGCCATAAAGATCATCAAGGACATCAACCACCCGAGCCACTGCCTGTTCACCCCGCTATCATCCAGAAGGCGAGGTCAGTACAGGTGCATCAAAGCTGGGACCGAGAGACTGAAAAACAGCTTCTATCTCAAGGCCATCAGACTGTTAAACAGCCACCACTAACACTGAGTGGCTGCTGCCAACACACTGACACTGACTCAACTCCAGCCACGTTAATAATGGGAATTGATGGGAAATGATGTAAATATATCACTAGCCACTTTAAACAATGCTACCTTATATAAATGTTACTTACCCTACATTATTCATCTCATACGCATACGTATATACTGTACTCTATATCATCGACGGTATCCTTATGTAATACATGTATCACTAGCCACTTTATACTATACTATGCCACTTTGTTTACATACTCATCTCATTTGTACATACTGTACCCGATACCATCTACTGTATCTTGCCTATGCTGCTCTGTACCATCACTCATTCATATATCCTTATGTACATATTCTTTATCCCCTTACACTGTGTACAAGACAGTAGTTTGGAATTGTTAGTTAGATTACTTGTTATTACTGCATTGTCGGAACTAGAAGCACAAGCATTTCGCTACACTCGCATTAACATCTGCTAACCATGTGTATGTGACAAATAAAATTTGATTTGATTTGATCACAATACCCCATAATGACATCACAACACCCCATAATGACATCACAATACCCCATAATGACATCACAATACCCCATAATGACATCCCAATACCCCATAATGACATCACAACACCCCATAATGACATCACAATAACCCATAATGACATCACAATACCCCATAATGACATCACAATACCCCATAATGACAACACAATAACCCCATACTGACATCACAATACCCCATAATGACATCACAACACCCCATAATGACATCACAATACCCCATAATGACATCACAACACCCCATAATGACATCACAATACCCCATAATGACATCACAATACCCCATAATGACATCACAATACCCCATAATGACATCACAACACCCCATAATGACATCACAACACCCCATAATGACATCACAATACCCCATAATGACATCACAACACCCCATAATGACATCACAACACCCCATAATAACATCACAATACCCCATAATGACATCACAATACCCCATAATGACATCCCAATACCCCATAATGACATCACAACACCCCATAATGACATCACAATACCCCATAATGACATCACAATACCCCATAATGACATCCCAATACCCCATAATGACATCCCAATACCCCATAATGACATCCCAATACCCCATAATGACATCCCAATACCCCATAATGACATCACAATACCCCATTATAACATCACAATACCCCCATCATGACAAAGCAAAACAGGTTTTTTGAACTTTTTGCAAATGTATAAACAAAAAATATCACAACAGGTGTTTACAAATGACATTAACATAAGTATTCAGACCCTTTCCTCAGTACTTTGTTGAAGCACCTTTTGGCTTTTTGGGTATGACGCTACAAGCTTGGCACCTGTATTTGGGGAGTTTCTCTCATTCTTCTCTGCATATCCTCTCAAGCTCTGTCAGGTTGGATGGGGAGTGTCGCTGCAAAGCTATTTTCAGGTCTCTCCAGAGATTGGGATCAAATCCGTGCCACTCAAGGACATTCAGAGACTTGTCGTGAAGCCACTCCTGCGTTGTTTTGGCTGTGTGCTTAGGGTCGTTTTCCCGTTTCCCTTCACCACAGTCTGAGGTCCTGAGCTCTCTGGAGCAGGTTTTCATCAAGGATCTCTCTGTACTTTGCTCCGTTCATCTTTGCCTCGATCCTGACTAGTCTCCCAGTCCCTACTGCTGAAAATCATCCCCACAGCATGATGCTGCCACCACCATGCTTCACCGTAGGGATGGTGCAGGGTTTTATCCAGACGTGACACTTGGCATTCAGGCCAAAGAGTTCAATCTTGGTTTCATCAAACCAGAGAATCTTGTTTCTCATAGTCTGAGAGTCTTTAGGTGCCTTTTCGTAAACTCAGAGCGGGCTGTCATGTGCCTTTTTACTGAGGAGTGGCATCTGTATGGCCACTCTACCATAATGGCCTGATTGGTGGAGTGCTGCAGAGATGGTTGCCCGTCTGGAATGTTCTCCCATCTCCATAGAGGAACTCCAGAGCTCTGTCAGATTGACCATTGGGTACTTGGTCACCTCCCAGTCAAAGGTTTTACACTTTTTTTTTGGTTACTACATATGTTATTTCATTGTTTTGATGTCTTCACTATTATTCTACAATGTAAAAAATAAACCCTTGAATGTGTTAGTTTGTCCAAACTTTTGACTGGTAATATATATCTTACACCCACCCACCCACCCACCCACCAACCAACCACTTGGGCTCCTGAGAGCTAGTGTCAACTGTGAGCTGTTGCTAGAATGCCAAGTCAAACCTCTATGGTTTTCATTGTGATTCAGTGGTGAGGATAAATAAATTCCCACCATGAATGCTGTTTTTCAGTGTCTGTGAGATTTGAATGAGTCAGGACAGTAAGGGACAGATGAAGCAGTTGCTTTATGTTCTGCTCTGCGTCAGGTAAACCGATAACAGTTTTACTATCGTCTTTAAAACATCTGAAACGTGTTACCTTACGTCCTCCCCCATAAAGCATGTGGTTGCCAATGGAGCCATGTAGTACAACTATAGCTAGGATATGGACAGACTATGTCCCATGTGAGAGAGCGCATCATTAGCTTTGTCTCTCTGTGTGTGTGAGAGAGAGAGAAACAGAACTATGCAGATTGGTGTTAAATAGGTTTACACATCTAATGGAAAAAATACATTTTTATTTAATATTTTCTAACCAACCGCACTGAAAAGTGGTTTTTCCATTTCCAGGCTTGGCCCTCACTTCTCTCTCACAGGCCTGGGTTGGAACGAAAGGAATTTCTATGGGGAAACGAGAGCTGCTAGGATTCTAGCCTGGTCCCAGATCTGTTTGTGCTCTCTTGCCAAATTACCACAGAAGTTTTAGGCCAAATAACAGGCCTAATTAGGCCAAATAACAGGCCTAATTAGGCCAAATAACAGGCCTAATTAGGCCAAATAACAGGCCTAATAACAGATCTGTGACCAGGCTATTAGGATGTCCTGACAAATTGAGGTTGTTCCTAATGTTTAGTATATTAGGAAAGTGTTCCTAATGTTTAGTATATTAGGAAAGTGTTCCTAATGTTTAGTATATTAGGAAAGTGTTCCTAATGTTTAGTATATTAGGAAAGTGTTCCTAATGTTTAGTATATTAGGAAAGTGTTCCTAATGTTTAGTATATTAGGAAAGTGTTCCTAATGTTTAGTATATTAGGAAAGTGTTCCTAATGTTTAGTATATTAGGAAAGTGTTCCTAATGTTTAGTATATTAGGAAAGTGTTCCTAATGTTTTTGCTATACACTGTTATTACATGTTTCATTTTATTTGGAATGCTAATAAGCCAGACACAATTAAACATATCTATTTAAATAATGAATATGAGTTTGGGGTGCTAAAATTCTGAAAGTTTTTTTTAACCTCTCGCTAAAAGCTTCACTCGTACATAAGTTATACTTAAACTCAAAATGGTTCTCCAGTAGATTATTAAGGCTCATCCTTTGTTAAAAAAAACATTTTTTTGCCTTTACAGATTACAACTTCTCATTTCTGACTAATTGAAAAATGAAATTTTGTTTTAAAGTATCGCCCTTTTTTAAAAAAAAAAAACAAGCCATAACAAAGCTGGTAACAATTTCAGTTTTAATCGTCCAGAAAAGAGAGAACAAATGTTATGGTTAAATTAAAATATACGGATAAAAAAAAAATCTTAATGGATAAAAAAAAAAAAAAAAAACGTATTATATTTGTCAAATATATTATGAATAGAAACAGAGGAGTTATGTCACATATATGCTGTGATGAAAAATATATGGGAATATCTGCTCAATACAAATTTACAACCAACTGATTGCAGCACGACCACAAAAATGGAGGAGGCAAGTGGAAAAGAGAGAAGATAGGGAACTTGTTTGCCTGCCATATGTTAAAGATACAAATTGGCTGAAAGGAACTGGCATAAATAGAAAAATATACCAGTTTTATCTGAGCACAGAAATGTTGACAGCTGCACCATACAGGTTGCAAAATAAATAGGGGCTTTTCGATGTACCATTTCCATGGCATATGGTTGAATATGAACTGGTACAAAAAACTACACTTGATTCAACACTCAGTTTTTCAATTTAAATTATTATATACAATTCTTGCCACCAATAGAATGCTATATACAGTGCCTTGCGGAAGTATTCGGCCCCCTTGAACTTTGCGACCTTTTGCCACATTTCAGGCTTCAAACATAAAGATATAAAACTGTATTTTTTTGTGAAGAATCAACAACAAGTGGGACACAATCATGAAGTGGATTTATGAACCATTTATTGGATATTTCAAACTTTTTTAACAAATCAAAAACTGAAAAATTGGGCGTGCAAAATTATTCAGCCCCTTTACTTTCAGTGCAGCAAACTCTCTCCAGAAGTTCAGTGAGGATCTCTGAATGATCCAATGTTGACCTAAATGACTAATGATGATAAATACAATCCACCTGTGTGTAATCAAGTCTCCGTATAAATGCACCTGCACTGTGATTAGTCTCAGAGGTCCGTTAAAAGCGCAGAGAGCATCATGAAGAACAAGGAACACACCAGGCAGGTCCGAGATACTGTTGTGAAGAAGTTTAAAGCCGGATTTAGATACAAAAATATTTCCCAAGCTTTAAACATCTCAAGGAGCACTGTGCAAGCGATAATATTGAAATGGAAGGAGTATCAGACCACTGCAAATCTACCAAGACCTGGCCGTCCCTCTAAACTTTCAGCTCATACAAGGAGAAGACTGATCCGAGATGCAGCCAAGAGGCCCATGATCACTCTGGATGAACTGCAGAGATCTACAGCTGAGGTGGGAGACTCTGTCCATAGGACAACAATCAGTTGTATATTGCACAAATCTGGCCTTTATGGAAGAGTGGCAAGAAAGCCATTTCTTAAAGATATCCATAAAAAGTGTCGTTTAAAGTTTGCCACAAGCCACCTGGGAGACACACCAAACATGTGGAAGAAGGTGTTCTGGTCAGATGAAACCAAAATTGAACTTTTTGGCAACAATGCAAAACGTTATGTTTGGCGTAAAAGCAACACAGCTGAACACACCATCCCCACTGTCAAACATGGTGGTGGCAGCATCATGGTTTGGGCCTGCTTTTCTTCAGCAGGGACAGGGAAGATGGTTAAAATTGATGGGAAGATGGATGGAGCCAAATACAGGACCATTCTGGAAGAAAACCTGATGGAGTCTGCAAAAGACATGAGACTGGGACGGAGATTTGTCTTCCAACAAGACAATGATCCAAAACATAAAGCAAAATCTACAATGGAATGGTTCAAAAATAAACATATCCAGGTGTTAGAATGGCCAAGTCAAAGTCCAGACCTGAATCCAATCGAGAATCTGTGGAAAGAACTGAAAACTGCTGTTCACAAATGCTCTCCATCCAACCTCACTGAGCTCGAGCTGTTTTGCAAGGAGGAATGGAAAAAAAATTCAGTCTCTCGATGTGCAAAACTGATAGAGACATACCCCAAGCGACTTACAGCTGTAATCGCAGCAAAAGGTGGCGCTACAAAGTATTAACTTAAGGGGGCTGAATAATTTTGCACGCCCAATTTTTCAGTTTTTGATTTGTTAAAAAAGTTTGAAATATCCAATAAATGTCGTTCCACTTCAAGATTGTGTCCCACTTGTTGTTGATTCTTCACAAAAAAATACAGTTTTATATCTTTATGTTTGAAGCCTGAAATGTGGCAAAAGGTCACAAAGTTCAAGGGGGCCGAATACTTTCGCAAGGCACTGTATATATGGGGCATACAACAATCTCAGCTCTAGATTTTGCTGCGAAGAGATCACAGGTTCAGAAATGGTAAAAAAAAAAAAAATCACAACATGCAATTAAAATGAATCTTATAAATAGCAGTGTTGGGCGATTTCCAATCTAGACCCAATACCCCATAATGACATCACAATACCCCATAATGACATCACAATACCCCATAATGACACCACAATACCCCATAATGACACCACAATACCCCATAATGACACCACAATACCCCATAATGACACCACAATACCCCATAATGACACCACAATACCCCATAATGACACCACAATACCCCATAATGACACCACAATACCCCATAATGACACCACAATACCCCATAATGACACCACAATACCCCATAATGACACCACAATACCCCATAATGACACCACAATACCCCATAATGACATCACAATACCCCATAATGACACCACAATACCCCATAATGACATCACAATACCCCATAATGACATCACAATACCCCATAATGACACCACAATACCCCATAATGACACCACAATACCCCATAATGACATCACAATACCCCATAATGACATCACAATACCCCATAATGACATCACAATACCCCATAATGACATCACAATACCCCATAATGACACCACAATACCCCATAATGACACCACAATACCCCATAATGACACCACAATACCCCATAATGACACCACAATACCCCATAATGACACCACAATACCCCATAATGACACCACAATACCCCATAATGACATCACAATACCCCATAATGACATCACAAAGCCATAGTCAGTCAATAAATAATATAATACTCATAGGAAATATTTTCATCTTTTAGCTCAAAATCTAAAATATGATTAGAAAGGTTCAAACATTTTGTAAAACATCACAGCACATGGAAACAAAAATACAATGCACATGGAAACCAAACGAGGGTGGTGATAGGTGGGATTGGCTGAGGGGGCGGGATTAAAGAGCTGATGTCTATGGTGATAGGTGGGATGGGCTTAGGGGGCGGGATTAAAGAGCTGATGTTTGGTAATGTATTACTGTTATGTGACTGCTTTATATAAAAGTGCCGTGTATGTACAATGTATATGTAAAAAAAAAAAAGATATTTGCCCTCCGAAGAGGTGGTGGAGGGGATACTAATATCTGATACCTTATTGACATAAGTATTCAGACCCTTTGCTATGAGACTGGAAATTGAGCTCCGGTGCATCCTGTTTCCATTGATCATCCTTGAGATGTTTCTACAACTTGATTAGAGTCCACCTGTGGTAAATTCAATTGATTGGACATGATTTGGAAAGCCACACACCTGTCTATATAAGGTACCACAGTTGACAGTGCATGTCAGAGCAAAAAGAAGGTCCCCAACAACACAGTGGCCTCCGTCATTCTTAGAAGTTTGGAACCACCAAGACCCTTCCTAGAGATGGCCGCCCAGCCAAACTGAGCAATTTGGGGAGAAGGGCCTTGGTCAAGGAGGTGACCAATATCCCACTGGTCACTCTGACAGAGCTCTAGAGTTCCTCTGTGGAGATGGGAGAAACTTCCAGAAGGACAACCATCTCTGCAGCACTCCACCAATCTTGACTTTACGGTAGAGTGGCCAGACGGAAGCCACTCCTCAGTAAAAAGGCACATGACAGCCCACTTGGAGTTTGCCAAAAGGCACCTAAAGACTCTCAGACCATGAGAAACAAGATTCTCTGGTCTGATGAAACCAAGATTGAACTATTTGACCTGAGTGTCATGTCTGGAGGAAACCTGGCACCATCCCTACAGCGAAGCATGGTGGTGGCAGCATCATGTCTGGAGGAAACCTGGCACCATCCCTACAGCGAAGCATGGTGGTGGCAGCATCATGTCTGGAGGAAACCTGGCACCATCCCTACAGCGAAGCATGGTGGTGGCAGCATCATGTCTGGAGGAAACCTGGCACCATCCCTACAGCGAAGCATGGTGGTGGCAGCATCATGTCTGGAGGAAACCTGGCACCATCCCTACAGCGAAGCATGGTGGTGGCAGCATCATGTCTGGAGGAAACCTGGCACCATCCCTACAGCGAAGCATGGTGGTGGCAGCATCATGTCTGGAGGAAACCTGGCACCATCCCTACAGCGAAGCATGGTGGTGGCAGCATCATGTCTGGAGGAAACCTGGCTCCATCCCTACAGCGAAGCATGGTGGTGGCAGCATCATGTCTGGAGGAAACCTGGCTCCATCCCTACAGCGAAGCATGGTGGTGGCAGCATCATGTCTGGAGGAAACCTGGCACCATCCCTACAGCGAAGCATGGTGGTGGCAGCATCATGCTGTGGAGATGTTTTTCAGCGGCAGGGACTGGGAGACTAGTCAGGATCGAGGGGAAAGAGCAAAGTGCAGAGAGATCCTTGATGAAAACCTGCTCCAGAGCGCTCAGGACCTTTGACTGTGTCGAAGGTTCACCTTCCAACAGAACAACGATCCTAAGCACACAGCCAAGACAACGCAGGACTGTCTTCGGGACAAGTCTCTGAATGTCCTTTAGTGGCCCAGCCAGAGCCCAGACTTTAACCCAATCAAATAATGTTATTGCACATTCAAAACCCTTGCTAACTGAGGCTTATTCTTAGTCTGTTTAACTTGGGGACATGTGAAAGTCTCCTGTAGGTCTGAAATGCACATTTTAATGTGATCACATAGGCCTAGTCCTCTAACAATGGGAGCAATTTGCAGTCCAAATAGAATCCTATCAAACTCTCACACACACCATGTCAAACTTGGCAGATTTAGCTATTTCTCTGAAAACCATTTTTGTTGGAGGCGAATCGTTATAGTATTTAGAAGGGTTACTGAATGAGAAAGTTAGTGAGGATACCACAAAACCAAGCTCCATATTTTCCTCTCTAATGATCCATCCCTGACTAAAGCTTGTTCTTGCTTTACAACCTCTGTCTGCTTGTAGTCGTGTCAGCGTTGTCCCCGACTCCCATCTATGACATCATCAGTCAGAACACGTAGAAATGGAGTCCAGAACACCGTAGATTATATACATTTCTTTACACTCTTTGGAAGTCAGCGGGTCATTCAGATGTAGATTCCTTAGCTGACTAACAAGTGCTTATTATTATATTGATTCCTAGTCCAACCTCCTAAACAGTCTAGTAACCAGTCCAACCTCTAAATAGTGACTACTGTACCATTGCTCCAGCAGTGCCTCCTCACTGTCTAAGCTAGACTAATTAGTGTGGCGCTACAGCACAAATGCTGATTCAACCATCCATGCATGTTTATTGAACTTAATGTCTCTGTGGTGATTTGTGCTCCATTTAGGAGACACGTGTGTACACACACACACACATACAGAGCTATAGACCTGCATGCACACACACACACACACACACACACACACACACACACACACACACACACACACACACACACACACACACACACACACACACACATATACAGAGCTATAGACCTACATGCATACACACACACACACACATACAGAGCTATAGACCTACATGCATACACACACATACACACACACACACACACACACACACACATACAGAGCTATAGACCTACATGCATACACACACACACACACACACACACACAGAGCTATAGACCTACATGCATACACACACACACACAGAGCTATAGACCTACATGCATACACACACATACAGAGCTATAGACCTACATGCATACACACACACACACATACAGAGCTATAGACCTACATGCATACACACACACACACACATACAGAGCTATAGACCTACATGCATACACACACACACATACAGAGCTATAGACCTACATGCATACACATACAGAGCTATAGACCTACACACACACACACACATACAGAGCTATAGACCTACATGCATACACACACACACACACACACACACAGGAGTGCTCACAAGCACCACACTCATATGTGTTGTTAATATGCAGTGTTCACACCCTGTAGGCCTATTGTAAATTACAGTTATACTGTAGCAGTCGTCTCACTCATAGTTTCACGTTTTATTAGTACAGGAATCACATGGGATACACCGTCCAATGAAATGCTTACTTGCAGATTCCTTCTGGACAATGAAACAACAATAAGAAACAGTACTGGGCCGTCTTCACCACCCGCTGCAGGGCCTTGCGGTACCGGTACAGAGTCAATGTGGAGGCTATATACAGGTGGTACTGGTACAGAGCCAATGTGGAGGCTATATACAGGGGGGTACCGGTACAGAGTCAATGTGGAGGCTATATACAGGTGGTACTGGTACAGAGCCAATGTGGAGGCTATATACAGGTGGTACTGGTACAGAGTCAATGTGGAGGCTATACACAGGGGGTACCGGTACAGAGTCAATGTGGAGGCTATATACAGGGGGTACCGGTACAGAGTCAATGTGCGGGGGCACAGGTTATTCAAAGTAATTGAGGTGATCTGTACATGTAGGTAGAGTTAAAGTGACTATGCATAGACAGAGATTAGCAGCAGCATAAAAGAGGGGTCTGGGTAGCCCTTGGATTAGCTGTTCAGCAGTCTTATTGCTTGGGGGTAGAAACTGTTAAGAAGCCTTTTGGACCTAGACTTGGTGCTCCGGTATCACTTGCCGTGTGGGAGTAGAGAGCAGAGGTCGACCGATTAATCGGAATGGCCGATTAATTAGGGCCGATTTCAAGTTTTCATAACATTCGGAAATCTGTATTTTTGGACACCGATTTGGCAGATTTAAAAAAAAAATGTATTTGTATTTTTTTTTACACCTTTATATAATCTCTAATTAGGCAGTTAAGAACACATTCTTATTTTCAATGACGGCCTAGGAACGGTGGGTTAACTGCCTTGTTCAGGGGCAGAATAACAGATTTTTACCTTGTCAGCTCGGTGATTCGATCATGCAACCTTACAGTTAACTAGTCCAACGCTCTAACCACCTGATTACATTGCACTCCACAAGGAGCCTGCCTGTTACGCGAATGCAGTAAGATGCCAAGGTAAGTTGCTAGCTAGCATTAAACTTTTCTTATAAAAAAACAATCAATCATAATCACTAGTTAACTACACATGGTTGCTGTTATTACTAGTTTATCTAGCGTGTCCTGCGTTGCATATAATCGATGTGGTGCGTATTCTCGAAAAAGGACCGTCTTGCTCCAATGTGTACCTAACCATGAACATCAAGGCCTTTCTTAAAATTAATACACAAGTGTATATTTTTAAACCTGCATATTTAGTTAATATTGCCTGCTAACCTGGCTCGTTGCGAACTCTGTGAATACTATTTCTTCCTAACAAAGACAGCCAACTTCACCAAACGGGGGATGATTTAACAAAAGCGCATTTGCGGAAAAAGCACAATCGTTGCACGACTGTACCTAACCATAAACATCAATGCATTTAAAAAAAATCAATACACAGAAGTATATATTTTTAAACCTGCATATTTAGCTAAAAGAAATCCAGATTAGCAGGCAATATTAACCTGGTGAAATTGTGTCACTTCTCTTGCGTTCATTGCACGCAGAGTCAGTGTATATGCAACAGTTTGGGCCGCCTAATTTGCCAGAATTTTACGTAATTATGACATAACATTTAAGGTTGTGCAAAGTAACAGGAATATTTATACTTATGGATGCCCACCCATTAGATAAAATACGGAACGGTTCCGTTTTTCACTGAAAGAATAAACGTCTTGTTTTCGAGATGATAGTTTCCGGATTCGACCATATTAATGCCCTAAGGCTCGTATTTCTGTGTGTTATTATGTTATAATTAAGTCTATGATTTGATAGAGCAGTCTGACTGAGCGATGGTAGGCACCAGCAGGCTCATAAGCATTCATTCAAACAGCACTTTCATGCGTTTTGCCAGCAGCTAGTCGCTGTGCTTCAAGCATTGCACTGTTTATGACTTCAAGCCTATCAACTCCCGAGATTAGGCTGGTGTAACGGATGTGAAATGGCTAGCTAGTTAGTGGGGTGCGGGCTAATAGCGTTTCAAACGTCACTCGCTCTGAGACTTGGAGTGGTTGTTCCCCTTGCTCTGCAAGGGCCGCGGCTTTTGTGGAGCGATGGGTAATGCTGCTTCGAGGGTGGCTGTTGTCGATGTGTTCCTGGTTCGAGCCCAGGTAGGGGCGAGGAGAGGGACGGAAGCTATACTGTTACACTGGCAATACTAAAGTGCCTATAAGAACATCCAATAGACATAGGTATATGAAATACATATCGTATAGACAGAAATTGTCCTATATATATATATATATATATAACTACAACTTAAAACTTCTTACCTGGGAATATTGAAGACTCCTGTTAAAAGGAACCACCAGCTTTCATATGTTCTCATGTTCTGAGCAAGGAACTGAAACGTTAGCTTTCTTACATGGCACATATTGCACTTTTACTTTCTTCTCCAACACTTTGTTTTTGCATTATTTAAACCAAGTTGAACATGTTTCATTTTATTTGAGGCTAAATTGTTTTTATTGATGTATTATATTAAGTTCAAATAAGTGTTCATTCAGTATTTTTTTTAAATATATATATTTTTAAATCGGCCAATTAATCGGTATCGACTTTTTGTGGTCCGCCAATAATCGGTATCGGCCTTGAAAAATCATAATCGGTCGATCTCTAGTAGAGAGAACAGTCCATGATTCGGGTGGCTGGAGTCTTTGACCATTTTTAGGGCCTTCCTCTGACACCGCCTGGTGTAGAGGTCCTGGATTGCAGGAAGCTTGGCCCCAGTCCTGGGCCGTATGCACTAACCGCCGAGCAGTTGCCATACCAGGCAGTGATGCAGCCAGTCAGGATGCTCTCGATGGTGCAGCTGTAGAAGGAAATAGGCTTTGTCGTGCCCTCTTCACGACTGTCTTTGTGTTTTTACAGTTTTAAATATTTAACCTTCATCTAACTAGGCAACTTCTCTAGGGTAGGGGGCAGCATTCGGAATTTTGGATGAAAAGATTGCCCAAATTGAACTGTCTGCTACTCAGGCCCATAAGCTAGGATATGCATATAATTCGTATATTTGGATATAAAACACTCTAAAGTTTCCAAAACTGTTAAAATAATGTCTGTGAGTATAACAGAACTGATATGGCAGGCGAAAACCCAAGGAAAATCCAACCAGGAAGTATTATTATTTTGGGATTTCTGTTTTGAATTTGGTGCCCTGCAATTTCACTTGCTGTTGTCGAGTACCAGAGAGGTTAAGAACAAATTCTTACTTACAATGACTGCCTAGGAACAGTGGGTTAACTGCCTTGTTCAGGGCCAGAACGACAGATTTTTACCTTGTCAGCTTAGGGATTCGAACCAGCAACCTTTCGGTTACTCACTCAGATCACATTGTTATTGTTGTAACTTTTAATGTGTTAGAGTTCATGTTTACAGTTAATTCATTGAGCTGTATCTAAAGATATTTTCTTTAGTTATTTACATATGTAATTGTATTATAAATTGTGTGAGGGAGAGAACTACATACATACTTCTGCTCTATTGGTTAGTATTGCATTACGCTAGTGACTGAAGTACCAGAATGCCTTGCGACAGGTAGTAGACAAAAGGATGAATGCGCCAGTTATGTTCAAGTGATTTTCCTGACTTTCGCTAGGAACTTTCTTTTATTGTTTTGTAGAATCTAAAGTTGTTAAATGAAACGTGAACAAGTATTATTACTAAAATAAGCTTTCATTTCACAACCCGGCGTCCCGAGTCATTACTTTTGAAGATAGTTATTCTATATTTTTGGTGCCGAAACCTGGGAAAAGTATGAGCTGCTACGGAGATCACAGGGATGAAGCGACTGAAATGGTTGAGGAGGAACGTCGGCATGAAGCAGAAAGAATGAGACCAAAGCAGGGTACCATTCGAGGTTCCACAACGCGGATTTTGGATCAGATTGACGTTGAAATCACCCAGTCAAATCCGAATACCAATCACTTGAGTACATTGTTGGAATTGCTATCAGCTGAGGAGGACATCTTGTTTAAAACTTGATCACGGAATTGAACAGTTAACGCCATTGGACGGATTGGAGGAAGAGATTGCTTGCACGGAGGATTAGAAAGAGCGTGTTATCATGCTGAAGAGCCGTGCACAAAGAGTGATAACGAAGAAACAGGACGTCAATCCACTACCAGCCCGGGTGAGTGACGCTAACTCAAACAATCAGTAAGGCTAACAAAGTTGATTGGAAAATTCTATGGAGATGTCAGTATGTGGCAGGAGTTTTGGAGCCAGTATGAGACTGCTATTCACAACAATGATTCACTGTGTAATAGAGAAGTTTACCTATCTGAAAACATATCTCATTGGACCAGCTGCAAAGGCAGCAGCATGACTGATGTTAACAGACAGTAACTATGATGCAATAGCTCTGCTCAAGAGCAGATTTGGAAGGTAAGATCTTGTGATTAGTTCTCATGTCAAAGCTGCTGAATCTCACTCCTGTGAAGAAATCCTCTGACCTAAATGCATTGAGGCGGCTATATGATGAATGTGAAATTCAGATTAGGAGCTTGGAATCACTGGGTGTAGTGTCAGAAACCTCTGGAAGCCTACTATGCCCAATCTTACTGCAGATGATTCCAGAGAACATAGCTCTTGACTATAGTCGTCAGAGGGGGGAGTAGATGATGAATGGAAAGTGTCTGAGATTATCAGTTTCCTACAGAAAGAGGTTCAGAGCAGGGAGAGAGCGCTCCAAATGACAAGATCATGCAACCAACAGAAAGAGGACAAACCATTGAACAAGTCATCCTCCTCCATTGAAATGAAAACAAAAAAGACCCAGACAGCTGCGGCACTGCACACAGCCAGCCAGCCACAAGGAACAAAACTGTCTATTCTGTGACCGTGCAGACCACAAATCAGAGAACTGAAGATGCTTTTTATGTTTAGGACAGAAACACACAGCAAAATTCTGTAAAGTCAAAGATGTGTCATGTGCAACATGTGGAAGCAGACATCACATTGCTGTGTGTACTGGTAAGAGGATTGAGGTTCAACCCCCTACTGTTTCTGCAGATGATTATGTTTCCTCAGTTATTCCCCATTCAGTGAAGATGAAACCAGATGGACAGAACACTGTGTTTCTACAAACGGAAAAGGCATGTGTAGAAGGCCCATCGAGCAGGAAGATAGCTAGAAGATCTGTCCTGATAGGAGCAGACTACTACTGGCAGATCGTATCAGGCAGAGTGGAGCGACTGACGGGTACGCTGGTTGCTTTAGAGAGCACTTTTGGATGGTCTGTGCAGGGACCAGTGTCCATATCATGTGTCGCCAAGGCAACATGAATGTTCAGGAGCTTGAGTCTCTGGGTATTATAAGTGAGAACACAGAACCCAGAGGAAAACGAGGCTCTACAGAGGTTAGAGAAAACAACCACCTTCAAAGACGGACGATAGCATGTGGAGTTGCCATGGAAATGAGAAATGCCAGAACTCCAAGACAACTGTAGAATCGCCAAGAAATGGTTTGAAATTCTGAAGAAAAGACTGAAGAAGGATGTGACATTGTACAGCAGATACAATGAAGTAGTAGAGGACTACTTAGAACAGGATATGGCAGAGGACGTGCCCAAGGACAACGCATCAAGTGCAGACAACGTAAAATACTACGTACCTCACCATGCAGTGCTCCGAGAAGATAAGGTGACGACAAAACTGAGATTGGTGTTTGATGCCTCGTCCCATGAAGATGGCTCTCCATCCCTCAATGACGGTCTACTCACAGGACCGAACCTGAATCCGGATCTGCTCAGCTTTCTGGTAGGGTTCAGACTACATGAGATCCCATGAAGATGGCTGTCCATCCCTCAATGACGGTCTACTCACAGGACCGAACCGGAATCCGGATCTGCTCAGCGTTCTGATAAGGTTCAGACTACATGAGATCGCATTCATGGCAGACAGCAAAAAGGCTTTCCTGCAGATATCTCTAGCAGAGAGAGACGCCGTGAGATTCCTATGGCTCACAGGCCCACCAAGGGGAGAAAATGAAGAGGAGCTGCGTGTGCTGAGGATGAACAGAGTGGTATTTGGAGCTTCCCCAAGTCCATTCTTGCTGGCAGATACAATCAGGAAGCACCGGAAACACTATGAAACAGAACAACCAGAAGTTGTAGAGATATTGAGAGATGTAGATGACTTCATTGCAAGTTCACGCAATGTTGAAGAGGTTTCCTTTGTGACAACTGCAAAGCAAATGCTGTCGATTGCAGGCATGGACCTCTGCAAGTGGATTACCAACCCTCTTGATCTGAAAAACAAAATGGGAGGAGAGTACCGACAACTGACCACCCGTTGATGTTAGAAACACAAGGAGTAGTGCTGAAGGTTTTAGGTTTAGTATGGAGACCGGAAACAGATGACTTTGTGTTTGACCTCAGGCCGCTACTGAGCATTCTAAAGCAAAAGGAAAACACAAAGAGAAGTGTTCTGCAGTCGTCGACCCTCTTGGTTTTACCGTCCCCCTTCACCATCAGGATCAAGTGCATGTTCCAGGAAATGTGGGAGAAGGGACTGAATAATTACCACCTGATCTGACACGAGAATGGCAACAGTGGTGTTCAGAACTACCCCAGTTACACCAGCTCGCCATACCAAGGTGGTACAGAATAGACATGCGACCACAGAGCCACACGTGTTCTGTGACGCAAGTGAAAGGCGGTGCAGTAGCTCACTTGCAAGGTGAATCACAAGACCGGGAAACAATGACGAGTCTAGTCGCATCCAAGTCCAGGGTCGCCCCACTCAATAAAATGACGCTGCCACACCTGGAGCTCATGGGAGCTGTGATTTGGAGCGAGACTAACAAAACAACCTGATCACCACACTGAAAATGGAACAAAAACAGATCGAAATGTGGACAGACTCGATGATCGTGCTGCATTGGATTTTCAGCTCAGAAATGGAAACAGTTTGTGGTGAACAAGGTGACAGAGATCCAGTCCTTGACCAATCCAGAGTCATGGTCACATATTAAAGGGAGAACGGATCCAGCCGACCTCCCTACAAGAGGACAAACTGTTCGAAACTTAACACAGAGCCATCTACGGTGGAATGGACCCAGCGTTCTGACATCACCCAATCAGTCCGAGGAGACTGATGATAACAAGGTTGCAGAAGAGGTGAATACAGAATTCAAGTCCAGTCGCCAGGTTACTGTACAGCTCACAGCAAACAGCACAGACATTACTGAACCTGTGTTGGAGCTTGAAAGGTACAGCAAACTGAAAAAAGTGTTCAGAGTTGACCGCCTGGATGATGAGATCTATAGGCAATGCTCGTACAAACATAAAGATGCAAGGTGAACCGACTGCTGACGAACTGAAGCACAAAAGTACTGGTTCAAGGTAACATGAGTTTCAGTCAGGAGATCAAACTACTGAAGGCAGGAAAAAGCCTAAACAATGACTGTAAAATTAGAGAACTGAAACCGTTCCTGGACGAACACAAACTACTCCGTGTAGGAGGAAGACTGCAACAGTCCAACTTCACATTCAGAGAGCAGCACCCATGGGTTCTGCTCAACAAGCACAGATACTCAAATGATACAGTACCATCATGAGAAGGTGATGCATTCCGGAGCAAGAGACACTCTAGTACAAATCAGAGAGCGATACTGGATCAGGCAGCTGATCAAGAGCACAGTGACAAGATGTTTAGTGTGCAAGAGATTCAAGGCAAGGGCCAGACAGCAGGTCACTCCGCCTTTACCAAAAGACAGAATAACTGAATCTCCACCATTCGAAGTCACAGGTGTGGATTTTGCTGGACCGCTCTACAGGAAAGAAAATGTTTCTGTGAAGAAGTCATACGTTGCACTGTTCACTTGTGCTGTAACCAGAACAGTGCATTTGTAACTGGTCTCAGATCAGTCAACAGAGACATTCCTGTCAGCTCTGAAAAGATTCATCTCAAGGAGAGGATTATGCAAGGTAATCTACTCAGACAATGCAAAAATGTTCAAGAGAGCTGATCAGGACTTGAAAGAGCTGTAGAAGGCAATTGAAGAGCCCTAACTCTTGGCGTTCTTCTCAGAAAGGGGCATCACCTGGAGGGTCCATCTCCGAGCGAGCAGCCTGGTGGGGCGGATTCTGGGAAAGACTCGTCAGGTCAGTGAAAGCATGCCTGAGAAAGGTTCCCTGGGAGAGCTTCACTCAGTCCTGACAGAGGTTGAAGCTATCCTAAATTCTAGGCCTCTTCATGCACAATGAAGTGGTGTTCAGTAAAGTCAGCACACTGCTGTGACACACCACAGCCCACCCCACTGAAAGCGGGTGACGTTGTACTCATCTGCGAAGATAACACACCCAGACAAACCTGGAAACTAGGAAAGATTGAGGAACTGTTTCCAGGCCGAGATGGCCTAGTTAGGTCATGTTCAGTTTGTACTGCTTCAGGGACTTTGTTTAGAAGACCTATTCATCTCAGCGATTTAGATGAACACCGTTGTTCATCGGGGGGAGGATGTTGGAACTTTTTAATGGGTTACAGAGTTAATGTCATTGAGCTGTAGCTAAAGATATTTTCTTTACAGTTATTTACATATGTAATTGTAGTAGAATTCGTGTGATGGTGAATTTACGGTATTGACTGCAAGTACCAGAATGCCTTGCGACATAATTTACAAACAAAGAATTTGTGTTTAGTGAGTCCACTAGGTCAGAGGCAGTAGGGATGACCAGGGATGTTCTCTTGATAAGTGTGCGAATTGGACCTTTTTCCTGTCAAAATGTAACAAGTACTTTTGGGTGTCAGGAAAAATGTATGGTGTAAAAAGTACATTATTGTCTTTAGGAAAGTAGTGAAGTAAAAGTTGCCAAAAATATAAATAGTAAAGTACAGATACCCCAACAAACTACTTAAGTAGTTCTTTAAAGTATTTTTACTTAAGTGTTCAGATCACATTATGTTCCTTCATTACTACTCTCACTACGATCACATCGGGGGCCCCTCAGGGGTACGTGCTTAGTCCCCCTCCTGTACTCCCTGTTCATCCATGACTGCATGGCCAAGCACAGGCTCCAACACCGTTAAGTTTTCTGACGACCCAACGATGGTAGGCCTGATCACCGACAACAATGAGACAGCCTATAGGGAGGAGGTCAGAGACCTGACAGTGTGGTGCCAGGACAACAACCTCTCCCTCGTTGTGAGCAGGATAAAGGAGCTGATTGTGGACTATAGGAAAAGGAGGGCCGAATTCACATCGACGGGGCTGTAATGGAGCGGGTCGAGAGCTTCAAGTTCCTTGGTGTCCACATCACCAGCAAACTATCATGGTCCAAACACACCAAGACAGTCATGAAGAGGACTCGACAATGCATATTCCCCCTCAGGAGACTGAATTTTTTTGGCCATGGGTCCCCAGATCCTCTACGTTTTACAGCTGCACCATCGAGAGCCCTAACTGTGACTGTGACAGCTAGCTAGCTATGTTAACCGGGTGCTTTCTTGCCTAGTCTTAGCTAGACTACCAATGTTTTACAAACATAAACACTAGCTAGCTCAATTAGCTACCTAAATATCACATAGGCTAGACCCTAAACTTATTGACTTAGCTAGCTACCTCTGCTCTAACAGGTAGCTAAGATAGCTAGCGAGCTAACATTAACATTAGCTGACGTTAACGGAGAACCTTTGACGACAACCATGAACAGTCCAGAAATGAAGCTAGATACAATGTCAAACTAGTTAGCGACTGAAACGAAATACACTACTACAAATACAATAGCTACAATGACCTATTTTGAACTTCTCCGGCTGGCCTCCACTGTTAACCAACTGACTGACCCTCACAACGACTGTTGGAAAGTCGAGCACAGAGGCAGGCTCGAGCTGCGGAGGCCGCTGCTGGATCGTGTGTGTTATTTGAATCTTGAATGAAACTTTTGTCTATTTTCCGGTTCAGTAACAATTTGGCATGCAACCTTGGGTTATGACAAAGAAACACGATGGCAAAATGACACAGTTGGTGATACAATTCATAACTTACCCGGTTTAGATACACTATTTTCTATTCCTATGTCTTCTCAGAATGCGCAGGCATAGCTACTGTCAAAAGTTGCATGCGGGACATGTCCATAGTGTGTCATCTCATAGTGTTGATGTCTTCACTATTATTCTACAATGTAGAAAATAGTACAAATAAAGAAAAACCCTGTAATTAGAGTAGGTGTGTCCAAACTTTTGACTGGTACTGTATATGAGCCCAAGCCCCCCCCCCCCCCCCCCCCCCCCCAAGAAACATTAATTAAAATAATGACGGTGCCGTTATACAATCAATAGCTTACCGCGTATTACGCATGGCAGAAAAAACATGAAACAAAACTGACTTATAAGATGTCTTTTGGTACATAATTGGTCTAGTCTATAACAAATTGTAAACTTAAATTGTAGTGATTTGCCTTTTGAGTGTAGACTGTATTATTATGCATACTGGGTGGACTGGTTACCTTCTGGTCCAAACTTTCTATTTATGAGTCCTGGAAGAGAAGGGTTCTTCCTTTTAAAAGTTGTCGTACTGCAGCATAGCTTGCGAGCTGCTGCAAAATTCTATGGCACGTTATTTAAGTGTCAGCCATTGTTTCCATTAATGGTAGTTAGTGCTAGTCTGCCCACTAGAGGGCGTATTTGAGAAGCGAAGTTAATGAAATGACATGGAACCGTAGGGCCTAAGAGTCAAAGGGAGTCTTGAACAGATGGGATTGATTTTTGGAAATGTAGATGAATTAATTTGATGAATATTATGGTGTTTCTATTCCAAGAAAAACTAACATGCGTTTCTTACTGTAGCTGTTTTAGCACAACCTCCTTATTGGCATAAAGACCTTCTTCAAAATGAACTACATCCATCAATCATTAATTTGTGCATGTCATCACACAGCATACAAGTCATCCATGTCATTAAATACAGTCAAGCATTTTAGTTATAAAACTAAATATTTAACAAAGGGAGCCTTGAATAATTGAATTTTTTTGGGGGGGGCCTGATGCAGGACTCAAGTGCCAGAGAAGAGAGACTGTCCGACTGAAAACGCCTCCATTAATTTACGAAAAAGATAGTAAATTAGTGCCACAGTTTAGACTACCAATAGATCAGCGTTCTAACTTGTGATAGTGTGGTGCAATGACAGAATGCCACCATCTACCACAAACGGTCGTGGCATAAACTCTAAACTTTTAAGGGAAGAACCACTGTAGGCAATGCTGTTGGTTCGTTGACTGTGCAGGGCAATTTACAGATTTAGCCTACAATTTCATAGTGAATTTGTATACTTTCACACATGACCTTTTTAGGTAGAAAATATCTCACCACTGTGCGTTTCCATTTCCTCCACTCACTCCTTCCTTCCTTTCTCAAGCACACAGAGGAGCTGTCAACTGTTTTAATGAAATATGTTTAGTTGTGAAAACATTCCCGAAAAATATTTATCTTGGTTTCCCAAATTTAAGCTCTGGGTAGCTGCAGGAACAGGGGTTGGAGAGCCAATGGCATACAGAGATTGGGTGGAATATTACCAGTCGCGCAGCGAGAGGCTGCGTGCTCCTCAAACAGTGGTTGATGCATGGAGTGAAATATCTGGAGTAGCCTATCTAGCATGACTGAAAAGCTAACAGGCGCATCCCCAAATTGAAACCGACTTGCCTCATATGCATAGACTAGTGATGTAGCGGTTTGTTACTCTTCTTATTGGCTGAGGAACAGGGGCAGCTATTTTAACGTCTTCAAACTGTGGATCTGAATTCGGTAAGAAGGACACGTGGCGTCGCATCCTCCACTTGCATGTTCTATTAATATAAAGATTTCTGTCATTCTGAGCACCGTGGGTGGACTCCCCTGAGCACCGTGGGTGGACTCCCCTGAGCACCGTGGGTGGACTCCCCTGAGCACCGTGGGTGGACTCCCCTGAGCACCGTGGGTGGACTCCCCTGAGCACCGTGGGTGGACCCCCCCTGAGCACCGTGGGTGGACCCCCCCCTGAGCACCGTGGGTGGACCCCCCCTGAGCACCGTGGGTGGACCCCCCCTGAGCACCGTGGGTGGACCCCCCCCACTGAGCACCGTGGGTGGACCCCCCCTGAGCACCGTGGGTGGACCCCCCCTGAGCACCGTGGGTGGACCCCCCCTGAGCACCGTGGGTGGACCCCCCCTGAGCAGCGTGGGTGGACCCCCCCTGAGCAGCGTGGGTGGACCCCCCCTGAGCACTGTGGGTGGACCCCCCCTGATCACTGTGGGTGGACCCCCCCTGATCACTGTGGGTGGACCCCCCCTGAGCACTGTGGGTGGACCCCCCCTGAGCACTGTGGGTGGACCCCGCCCCTGAGCACTGTGGGTGGACCCCGCCCCTGAGCACTGTGGGTGGACCCCGCCCCTGAGCACTGTGGGTGGACCCCGCCCCTGAGCACTGTGGGTGGACCCCGCCCCTGAGCACCGTGGGTGGACCCCCCCTGAGCACCGTGGGTGGACCCCCCCTGAGCACCGTGGGTGGACCCCCCCTGAGCACTGTGGGTGGACCCCCCCTGAGCACTGTGGGTGGACCCCCCCTGAGCACTGTGGGTGGACCCCGCCCCTGAGCACTGTGGGTGGACCCCGCCCCTGAGCACTGTGGGTGGACCCCGCCCCTGAGCACTGTGGGTGGACCCCGCCCCTGAGCACTGTGGGTGGACCCCGCCCCTGAGCACCGTGGGTGGACCCCGCCCCTGAGCACCGTGGGTGGACCCCGCCCCTGAGCACCGTGGGTGGACCCCGCCCCTGAGCACCGTGGGTGGACCCCGCCCCTGAGCACCGTGGGTGGACCCCGCCCCTGAGCACCGTGGGTGGACCCCGCCCCTGAGCACCGTGGGTGGACGCCCGAATCAGGTTAATCAGGTTACGATGCATATTGCTCTGGTAAATGTCTCGTATGTCTGGTAAATTAAAATGCTGCCGGTCAAATGTCCGCCTCCACATTTTCATAACGGAAATCCTGAAATATACCTATTGCTCTTGTAATTTCTTTGTCCCTGTCAGAATAAGCTGCCAAGGGCTGCTTGAGTGCGGAGGGGAGACGACCCCACCACTCGCCATCGAACAGAACTAGTTCCCGTCTGTGCCTCACAAAATAAAAGTTTGAATTACGCCAATTAAGATTCAAATGAGAATTTTGATTATAACGTGCGACAGGACAGGCTCTAGTCATTTAACTGAATAGCCTGAAATGTTTTTTTTTTCAGCTCAGATTTAATCTATAGGCAGTGTTTTTAGTTTTTTTTTTTATGTTTAAAAAAAAAAATGTATTCGTTCAGGTTCACAGTGTGGACCGAGGTCCCCCATACCGAACCGAGGTCCCCCATACCGAACCGAGGTCCCCCATACCGAACCGAGGTCCCCCATACCGAACAGTTCGGTATGAGTACATGTACTTTTAAACCCCTACTGACCTCCATTGATTTAGTCACCCTAATTCTGGCCATCCTACAAGGGTAAAAACTCCAATAACTTGTGAACGAATTTTGATAGAGACATGAGGTTTGGACCATTTTGATTTTCTTAGAGGATTATCTGCACAATTATTTTACCCACTGGTCAAAATATGAGTTTCTAATTGGACACCCTACAGGCTACACACAGTATATGAGTTTTTAATTGGACACCCTACAGGCTACATACAGTATATGAGTTTTTAATTGGACACCCTACAGGCTACATACAGTATAGTGAATTAATGTGCTACTTCTCATTACAGTTAACTGTGTTACATTCATTATTTCATGGTATACAGAAACTATCCCGTTCTCCCCATTGGTATCTGACTGTCTCCTTTTTAAGGGAAGCACCGTTGGTATCTGACACTATCCAGGTATTCCCTTAGTGCCTGGCAGCTCTCTACTGCAGTGTCCCATCCCAGACTGCATCATACTATAGTACTGTCAATGAGGATTCTTCACCATGATACTAGTGCCCATGTCCCCTTTTCTATAGCCCACACACACTGAGCTATAAATATGGGCCAATGAGAGACTGATTTTCAGAGGCAGAATCTACCTTGTCTTCCTCACACATAGAACAAACCTCGGGCCAGCTGGCACCTACTAGTTCCTCTGCTGAATGCAAAAGGATACGAGGGAGGGTTATGGAGATGTAATGGTCCATGACGGTTTTTCCTTATCAGTAGACCTACAGTCATACAAACAGCTACACTGAGAGTGACATCAGAACCCCTGAGAGACTGTGTACCGTCTTGGTATGACGTTATTGGTCATTTTCTTTTGAGTCTAAACCCTACGAGCTTCCCCACCATCTCATTGGGTAGCCAGTCATGTTGATGACAGCGGCCTAACTATTAGAAGACCTGTAATTGGCCAGACAAGTAACCGTGGTCTCCGTAATAACCATTGGAATAGATGCACATTTTCTCCGTTCCTGACTGCATGTCCTGCCATAGAAGGAATAGAATGAAGTCAATGATGGTATAATGTGTGGACTGGCGGCCCCATTCAAGTTAATGATGGCATAACGGGTGGACTGGCGGTCCCATTCAAGTCAATGATGGCATAACGGGTGGACTGGCGGCCACATTCAAGTCAATGATGGCATAATGGGGGGACTGGCGGCCACATTCAAGTCAATGATGGCATAATGGGGGGACTGGCGGCCACATTCAAGTCAATGATTGTATAACGGGGGGACTGGCGGCCACATTCAAGTCAATGATGGCATAATGGGTGGACTGGCGGCCACATTCAAGTCAATGATGGTATAATGTGTGGACTGGCGGCCACATTCAAGTCAATGATGGCATAATGGGTGGACTGGCGGCCACATTCAAGTCAATGATGGGTGGACTGGTGGCCCCATTCAAGTCAATGATGGCATAACGGGTGGACTGGCGTCCATTGCGATTGTACCCATAGGAGCAAAGCAGGAAGTAAAATATGTGTTGATTCAACTGACATTTACAAAAAATACATTCCATTGTATGAGCTACATTTAGTTAACCTTTTCACACGTGACTTCCAAATATCTCTACCGGTCGCCCCCAGCGTGAGTTGTTTTATGCACGTGATGTCAGAATGCACTCACTGTTCCAAAATGTGATTGTTACGCAACAGGACAGTTGAGGCTCGCTGCCTGCTAATGTTTCAACTAGTCAATTCCAAATAATTGTCTTAACAAGTTGTGTTTTCTAACAGCAGTTTGAATTGAGGTGTGTTCCGCCTCCTCATTAATTAGCATAGAAGTAGCCCATTTTCAATGTTGCGGACAATTTATTTTTGAGGCTTTACTGTGCCGGACAAACTAACCTCTTCGAGGAGAGCCCTTCCCTATTTTTTTCTGCACATCAGTCAAATGTATTTACAAAGCCTTTCTTACATCAGCTGATATCTCAAAGTGCTGTACAGAAACCCAGCCTAAAACCCCAAACACCAAGCAATGCAGGTGTAGAAGCACGGTGGCTAGGAAAAACTCCCTAGAAAGGCCAGAACCTAGGAAGAAACCTAGAGAGGAACCAGGCTATGAGGGATGGCCAGTCCTCTTCTGGCTGTGCCGGGTGGAGATTATAACAGAACATTGCCAAGATGTTCAAATGTTCATAGATGACCAGCAGGGTCAAATAATAATAATCACGGTAGTTGTAGAGGGTGCAACAGGTCAGCACCTCAGGAGTAAATGTCAGTTGACTTTTCATAGCCGATCATTCAGAGTATTTCTACCGCTCCTGCTGTCTCTAGAGAGTTGAAAACAGCAGGTCTGGGACAGGTAGAACGTCCGGTGAACAGGTCAGGGTTCCATAGCCGCAGGCAGAACAGTTGAAACTGGAGCAGCAGCACGACCACGTGGACAGCAAGGTGTCATAAGGCCAGGTAGTCCTGAGGCATGGTCCTAGGGCTCAGGTCCTCAGAGAGAGAGAGAATTAGAGAGAGCATACTTAAATTCACACAGGACACCGGATAAGACAGGAGAAATACTCCAGATATAGCAGACTGACCCTAGCCCTTTGACACATAAACTATTGCAGCATAAATACTGGATACTGAGACAGGAGGGGTCAGGAGACACTGTGGCCCCGTCCGACGATACCCCCGGACAGGATATAACCCCACCCACTTTGCCAAAGCACAGCCCCCACACCACTAGAGGGATATCGTCAAGCACCAACTCACTATCCTGAGACAAGACCGAGTATAGCCCACAAAGATCTCCCCCAACAACACGAACCCAAGGGGGGGGCGCCAACCCAGACAGGAAGATCACATCAGTGACTCAACCCACTCAAGTGACACACCCCTCCTAGGGACGGCATGGAAGAGCACCAGTAAGCCAGTGAGTCAGCCCCTGTAATAGGGTTAGAGGCAGAGAATCCCAGTGGAGAGAGGGGAACCGGCCAGGCAGAGACAGCAAGGGTGGTTCGTTGCTCTAGTGGTTTTCCGTTCACCTTCGTACTCCTGGGCCAGACTACACTCAATCATAGGACCTACTGAAGAGATGAGTCTTCAATAAAGACTTAAAGGTTGAGACCGAGTCTGCGTCTCTCACATGGATAGGCAGACCCTTCCATAAAAATTGAGCTCTATAGGAGAAAGAAATTCTAGGGACAGAAAGGAGGCCTGCGTCTTGACTGTAGCGTACGTGTAGTTATGTACGTGTAGTTATGTACGGCAGGACCAAATCAGAAAGATGGGTAGGAGCAAGCCCATGTAATACTTTGTAGGTTAGCAGTAAAACCTTGAAATCAGCCCTAGTCTTAACAGGAAGCCAGTGTAGAGAGGCTAGCACTGGAGTATTATGGCTTCTAGTCAGGATTCTAGCAGCCGTATATAGCACTAACTGAAGTTTATTTTGTGCTTTATCTGGGTAGCCGGAAAGTAGAGCATTGCGGTAGTCTAACCTAGAAGTGACAAAAGCATGGATACATTTTTCTGCATCAGTTTTAGACAGAAAGTTTCTGATTTTTGCAATGTTACGTAGATGGAAAAAAAGCTGTCCTTGAAACAGTCTTGATATGTTTGTCAAAAGAGAGATCAGGGACCAGAGTAATGCCGAGGTCCTTCAGTTTTATTTGAGACGACTGTACAACCATCAAGATTAATTGTCAAATACAACAGAAGATCTCTTTTTCTTGGGACCTAGAACTATCATCTCTGTTTTGTTCGAGTTTAAAAGTAGAACGTTTCCCGCCATCCACTTCCTTATGTCTGAAACACAGGCTTCCAGGGAGGGCAATTTTGGGGCTTCACCATGTTTCATCGAAATGTACAGCTGTGTGTTGTCCGCATAGCAGTGAAAGTTAACATTATGTTTCAGAATGACATCACCAAAAGGTAAAATATATTGTGAAAACAATAGTGGTCCTAAAACGGAGCCTTGAAGAACATCGAAATGTACAGTTGATTTGTCAGAGGACAAACCATCTACAGAGACAAAATTATATCTTTCCGACAGATAAGATCTAAACCAGGCCAGAACTTGTCCGTGTAGATCAATTTGGGTTTTCAGTTTCTCCAAAAGAATGTGGTGATCGATGGTATCAAAAGCAGCACTAAGGTCTAGGAGCACGAGGACAGATGCAGAGCCTCGGTCTGACGCCATTAAAAGGTAATTTACCACCTTCACAAGTGCAGTCTCGGTGCTATGTTGGGGTCTAAAACCAGGCTGAAGCATTTCATATACATTGTTTGTCTTCAGGAAGGCAGTGAGTAGCTGCGCAACAGCTTTTTAAATAATGTTTGAGAAGAATGGGAGATTCGATATAGGCCGGTTTAGTTTTTTATATTTTCTGGGTCAAGGTTTGGCTTTTTCAAGAGATTCTTTGTTATTGCCACATTTAGTGAGTTTGGTACACATCCGGTGGATAGAGAGCCGTTTATTATGTTCAACATAGGAGGGCCAAGCACAGGAAGCAGCTTTTTCGATAGTTTAGTTGGGATAGGGTCCAGTATGTAGCTTGAAGGTTTAGAGGCCATTACTATTTTCATCAATGTGTCAAGAGATATAGTATTAAAGAACTTGAGTGTCTCCCTTGATCCTAGGTCCTGGCAGAGTTGTGCAGACTCAGGACAACTGAGCTTTGGAGGAATAGGCAGATTTAAAGACGAGTCCGTAGTTTGCTTTCTAATGAATGTGATCTTTTCGTCAAAGAAGTTAATTAATTTATCACTGCTAAAGTGAAAGCCATCCTCTCTTGGGGAATGCTGCTTTTTAGTTAGCTTTGCGACAGTATCAAAAATACATTATGGATTGTTCTTGTTTTCCTCAATTAAGTTGAAAAAATAGGATGATCGAGCAGCAGTAAGGGCTCTTCGATACTGCACGGTACTGTCTTTCCAAGCTAGTCGGAAGACTTCCAATTTGGTGTAGCGCCATTTCTGTTCCAATTGTTTGGAAGTTTGCTTCAGAGCTCGGGTATTTTCTGTATACCGGGGAGCTTGTTTCTTATGACGAGCGGTTTTTGTTTTTAGGGGTGCGACTGCGTCTAGGGTATTACGCAAGGTTAAATTGAGTTCCTCGGTTACGTGGTTAACTGATTTTTGTACTCTGACGTCCTTGGGTAGGTGGAGGGAGTCTGGAACGGCGTCTAGGAATCTTTGGGTTGTCTGAGAATTTATAGCACGGCTTTTGATGCTCCTTGGTTGGGGTCTGAGCAGATTATTTTGTTGCGATTGCAAACATACTAAAATGGTGGTCTGATAGTCCAGGACTATGAGGAAAAACATTAAGATCCGCAGCATTTATTCCAACGGAAAAAACTAGGTCCAGAGTATGACTGTCAGTGAGTAGGTCCGGAGATATGTTGGACAAAACCCACTGAGTCGATGATGGCTCCGAAAGCCTTTTGGAGTGGGTCTGTGGACTTTTCCATGTGAATATTAAAGGAACCAAAGATTAGAATATTATCTGCCATGACTACAAGGTCTGATAGGAATTCAGGGAACTCAGTGAGGAACGCTGTATATGGCCCAGGAGGCCTGTAAACAGTAGCTAAAAAGTGATTGAGTAGGCTGCATAGATTTCACGACTAGAAGCTCAAAAGACAAATGCAGTCTTTTTATACATTGAAATTTGCTGTCGTAATGTTAGCAACACCTCCGCCTTTGCGGGATGTACAGGGGATATGGTCACTAGTGTAATCAGGAGGTGAGGCCTCATTTAACACAGTAAATTATCAGGCTTAAGCCATGTTTCAGTCAGGCCAATCACATCAAGATTATGATCAGTGATTAGTTAATTGACAGTAACTGCCTTGGAAGTGAGAGATCTAACATTAAGTAGTCCTATTTTGAGATGTGAGGTATCACAATCTCTTTCAATAATGACAGGAATGGAAGAGGTCTTTATTCTAGTGAGATTGCTAAGGTGAACACCGCCATGTTTAGGTTTTCCCAACCTACATCGAGGCACAGACACGATCTCAATGGGGATAGCTGAGCTGACTCCACTGACTGTGCTAGTGGCAGACTCCAGTAAGCTGGCAGGCTGGCTAACCGCCTGCTGCCTGGCCTGCACCCTATTTCATTGTGGAGCTAGAGGAGTTAGAGCCCTGTTTATGTTCGTAGATAAGATGAGAGCACCCCTCCAGCTAGGATGGAGTCCGTCACTCCTCAACAGGCCAGGCTTTGTCCTGTTTGTGGTTGAGTTTCAGAAAGAGGGACAATTATCTACAAATTCTATCTTTTGGGAGGGGCAGAAAACAGTTTTCAACCAGCGATCGAGTTGTGGGAACTCACCACTCCCACTAACTGGGAGGGGCTCAGTGACAATTACTCGATGCAGACACGTTTCTAGCTGATTTGCACACTGAAGCTATGTTGCACTTGGTGAACTCTGACTGTTTCATCCTAACATCGTTGGTGCCAACGTGGATAACAATATCTCTCTACACTCGCCAGTTTTAGCTTTAGTTTTAGCTTTAGCTAGCAGCATCTTCGGTACCATCGGTAGCCCTGCACCCTGGTAAACAGTGTATGATCGCTGGATGATTCGTTTTAAGTCTAATACTGCAGGTAATGGAGTCACCAATGACTAGGGTTTTCAATTTGTCGGAGCTAATGGCGGGAGACTTCAGCGTCTCAGACCCCGTAACGGGAGGAGGAGAGACCAGAGAAGGCTCGGCCTCTGACTCCGGCCTGTTGCTTAATGGGGAGAACCGGTTGAAAGTTAGGGTCGTCCAAATGAGTGACACCGGTTGAGCATTCCTACAGCCTTTCCCTCCAGAAGCCATGAGAAACTTGTCCGGCTGCGGGGACTGTGCCAGGGGATTTATACTACTATCTGTACTTACTGGTGGCACAGACGCTGTTTCATCCTTTCCTACACTGAAAGTACCCTTGCCTAACGATTGCATCTGAAGCTGGGCTTGTAGCACAGCTATCCTCCCCGTAAGGCGATCGTTCTCCTGTATATTATGAGTACAGCGACTGCAATTAGAAGGCATCATGTTAATGTTACTGCTTAGCTGCGGCTGGTGGAGGTCCTGACGAATCACGTCCAGATAAAGCATCATGTTAATGTTACTGCTTAGCTGCGGCTGGTGGAGGTCCTGACGAAACACGTCCAGATAAAGCATCATGTTAATGTTACTGCTTAGCTGCGGCTGGTGGAGGTCCTGTCGAATCACGCCCAGATAAAGCATCATGTTAATGTTACTGCTTAGCTGCGGCTGGTGGAGGTCCTGACGAATCACGCCCAGATAAAGCATCATGTTAATGTTACTGCTTAGCTGCGGCTGGTGGAGGTCCTGTCGAATCACGTCCAGATAAAGCATCATGTTAATGTTACTGCTTAGCTGCGGCTGGTGGAGGTCCTGACGAATCACGTCCAGATAAAGCATCATGTTAATGTTACTAGTTAGCTGCGGCTGGTGGAGGTCCTGAAGAATCACGCCCAGATAAAGCATCATGTTAATGTTACTGCTTAGCTGCGGCTGGTGGAGGTCCTGACGAATCACGCCCAGATAAAGCATCATGTTAATGTTACTAGTTAGCTGCGGCTGGTGGAGGTCCTGACGAATCACGCCCAGATAAAGCATCATGTTAATGTTACTACTTTGCTTCGGCTGGTGGAGGTCCTGACGAATCACTTCCAGATAAAGCGTCATGTTAATGTTACTACTTTGCTTCGGCTGGTGGAGGTCCTGACGAATCACGCCCAGATAAAGCATCATGTTAATGTTACTACTTAGCTTCGGCTGGTGGAGGTCCTGACGAATCACGCCCAGATAAAGCATCATGTTAATGTTACTACTTAGCTGCGGCTGGTGGAGGTCCTGACGAATCACGTCCAGATAAAGCGTCATGTTAATGTTACTGCTTAGCTTCGGCTGGTGGAGGTCCTGACGAATCACGCCCAGATAAAGCGTCATGTTAATGTTACTACTTAGCTTCGGCTGGTGGAGGTCCTGACGAATCATGTCCAGATAAAGCATCATGTTAATGTTACTACTTAGCTGCGGCTGGTGGAGGTCCTGACGAATCACGTCCAGATAAAGCATCATGTTAATGTTACTACTTAGCTGCGGCTGGTGGAGGTCCTGACGAATCACGTCCAGATAAAGCGTCATGTTAATGTTACTACTTAGCTGCGGCTGGTGGAGGTCCTGACGAATCACGTCCAGATAAAGCGTCATGTTAATGTTACTACTTAGCTTTGGCTGGTGGAGGTCCTGACGAATCACGCCCAGATAAAGCGTTATGTTAATGTTACTGCTTAGCTGCGGCTGGTGGAGGTCCTGACGAATCACGCCCAGATAAAGCGTCATGTTAATGTTACTGCTTAGCTGCGGCTGGTGGAGGTCCTGACGAATCACGTCCAGATAAAGCATCATGTTAATGTTACTACTTAGCTTCGGCTGGTGGAGGTCCTGACGAATCACGTCCAGATAAAGCATCATGTTAATGTTACTACTTAGCTTCGGCTGGTGGAGGTCCTGACGAATCACGTCCAGATAAAGCGTCCAGGGTTAAAGAGCTGAATGAAAAAAGTATAAACCCGCTACTTAAAAAGTAAAAACCGTTAAGGTTAGCAACACATCGCACAGCAGCACGTAAACAAGTCTACAAGTTGTGACCGGAAATGAAGTAGCCACACCGTGGACAAACTGTAAACACAAAAACAGTATGCAGACATTTGCGCAGTCTTGTTCGAACTGGCACATTTTTTTGTCTGGCGCTCCCATTGCCTCCATTGTTGTTTTCTTTACAAATCATAACTTTGGACATGTGCATTCCTATCAAAGTAAGGGCCTTTATTTTCTGTATATCCTGTCGTCGTTTCTACTCTAGCATGAAATGTATGTATGTATGTGTGGAGCATAATGTATTCACAGTTTTATTCACATGTTTTCAAGTACTGGATACATAATGAATTCCGATTATTGCGTAGATTGTAATGGACACATATGGTGTGTGTAAAATACATTTTTGAAGGTTGTAGTGATTTATAATGAGCTAATGCTAAGCTATTTGTCAGCTATGTGTGGCACCATGTTTGTTGACATTATACAAAGCATTCTGGGTGTCACGGAAATGTCTGTCAGACCAAAGATGTTAGGAGGCAAAGGAATGGTTCACTCATCTTTCGGGTAAACTTCCGGAAGTGAATGAAAGGAAGTGAATGATGGTAGACGACACCTTCTTCAACATGCCTACTGCAAACAGACCAAACTCGTCTTGTCTCCACTTATTGTCTCTGGTTGACTTAAAAAAACAAATATGGCGACGCGCACAAAAACCACCCATCTTCGGATTACTTTTGATTTTAAACTGTTTTACTCAATGATTTGGATCAGTGTTGAGCTACTATAAATAGTAATTGCTGTTAGCTCATTCATATTGTGGTTTCTGTCAGCTGAGAGTTATCTTAATATGACTGCTTGTGTTATGTCAACCTTTACTCAGTTAGCGCTAGGACTAATGTAGCCTATATTTTCCAGTTTAGATTATTGTGTTATGTCTTTCCTCAGTTAGCGCTAGGACTAATGTAGCCTATATTTTCCGGTTTAGATTATTGTGTTATGTCTTTCCTCAGTTAGCGCTAGGACTAATGTAACCTATATTTTCCGGTTTAGATTATTGTGTTATGTCAACCTTTCCTCAGTTAGCGCTAGGACTAATGTAGCCTATATTTTCCAGTTTAGATTATTGTGTTATGCTGTTGCTACTTCTGTGAATGTCTGAACATTCCATCCAAAAATAAACTGGCCACATTCAGAACATAACTTTTGTAAGGACTGTCTTTGTGCAGAAATGTTTCTTTGAAAAAAGTGTGCCTAGCTCAAATGCTGACTGTTGTGTTAATCGAAACTGGATATTCTAAATAAGTGTTCAAATCGCACCGGTTTGAGCGTACGCTGCAGGGACCACTGTAGAATCACACCCGTTTGTTGGTACCCGTTTGTTGGTACGTGTGAAAAGGTTAATATCATTTGAAGGAACATTCTACATCACAATGGAAATGATTGCATCACAATACCCTGATGAAGACAGCTTATTGCATCTGAGCTCCTATAGTGTGCGGCTCTCCTTTCAATTTTTCAAGTGTTCTACTCCGCTAGCCAGCACCTCGCCTAAATCGGTGTGAGTTTCTTTCGCCTCTAGATGCATCACAATACCAGGCAGCCATTGTGAGGGTACCCATGAGTTTTTACCAGTGAAAATGCCAGAGTTAGAGGTTCCATGCCTAACCTTTCATCTGTATTTCATCTCTCTTCAGAAGACTTAAAATAGACAGACAGAGAGAGAGAGCGAGAGCGAGACAGATCTCAACCCAGAGTCAGAGCGTTCAGTCAGCCCACTGACACCCCTATCAGATCACAGTCTTCTTGAACAGAGCAATACTCAATCACGAGGCGTCAAAGGAACTGAATAATATTAAGAAATGCTATAGAAGGAAGGAAAGTAGTCTGGAACTCTGCCAAATAACAATTAGGCAACAACAAATTCAATCCCTTTGAGACAACTTCCTGGACAAAATGTTTCACTGTAATAATGAAAGTGTAACCTTGGGAGTAGAAAATCTAAACTGTATATTTGACCTCCTGTTTCCCTATCAAATCTAAACATTTAAGTAGACAACCTTAAAAAATGAACAACAGTGACAAAATGTTTGATGAAGAATGCAGAAACCTATCCAACCAAAAACAGAGACCCAGAAAACCTGAGCCTGTGCCTTAAATGATAGAGGAACACACTACGGAAAAAGAAGGAACAGCACGTCAGAAATCAGCTCAGTGTAATTGAAGAATCCATAGAATCTAACCACTTCTGGGAAAATTTGAAAACACTAAACAAACAACATGAGTTATCTATCCAAAACGGAGATGCATTGATAAACCAATATTTTTGGCTCTAGAACAAACAGCAAAAACATATACATGATCAAATACAAATCTTAGAATCAACTATTAAAGACTACCAGCACCCACTGGATTCTCCAATTACATTGAATGAACTACATAACGAAATACAAACCCTCCAAACCAAAAAGGCCAGCGTTGTTGATGATATCCTAAATGAAATAAAATATGCAGACCACAGATTCCTCAACCCAATTGAGATGGTTTGGGATGAGTTAGACTGCAGAGTGAAAGAAAAGCAGCCAGCAAGTGCTCAGCATATGTGGGAACTCCTTCAAGACTGTTGGAAAACCATTCCTCATGAAGCTGGTTGAGAGACTTCCAAGAGTGTGCAAAGCTGTCATCAAGGCAAAGGGTGGCTACTTCGAATAATCTTAAATATAAAATATATTTTGAATTAACATTTTACTTTTTATTTTGGTTACTACATTTGTGTTATTTCACTGTTGTGATGTCTTCACTAACATTCTACAATATAGAATCCTCACTTTTGACTGGTACTGTGTATATATAAACGAATTGGTGAGGGCACTAGAACAGTCTGCAGCACCCGGCCTCACTCTACTGAAATCAAACGTCTACTGCTTTCTGACAATCTGGTGCTTCTGTACCCAACCAAGGAGGGCCTACAGCAGCACCTAGATATTCTGTCAGACCTGGGCTCTGACAGTAAATCTCAGTAAGACAAAAGTAATGGTGTTCTAAAAAGGTCCAGTTGCCAGGACCACAAATACAAATTCCATCTAGACACCGTTGCCCCAGAGCACACAAAAATGTATAGTGGTTCTTCCTTTATAAGTTGTCGTACTGCAGCACAGCTTGCAGGTTGCCCCAGAATTCTATGGCACGTTATTTAAGTGTCAGCCATTGTTTCCATTAATGGTAGTTAGTGCTAGTCTGCCCACTAGAGGGCATCTTTGAGAAGCGAAGTTATTGAAATGACATGGAGGTGTAGGGCCTAAGAGTCAAAGGGAGCCTTGAATAGAACAGACACTATGGGATTGATTTTTGGAAATGTAGTTTAATTAATTTGATGACTATTATGGTGTTTCTATTCCAAGAAAAACCAAAATGCATTTCTTACTGTAGCCGATGTAGGCCTAAGTGTTTCCGTTAGTAAAATATGACGCTGTACAACGTGACCGGTCGGGAGTAGACCTAGGCTACTAAGTGACTGCAAGCGAAGAGCAAAATAATCCTAACATTCCACATAAAAATCTGATTGATTCATAAAGACCAGTCCCCAAGCTCTGTCATTCGGTGATATTTATTCCCATAGTAATGTATGGATCCAGACAGATATGGTTTGAAAACAATGCATTTGGTGGTCTATGCAAAAGAGATGGGAGAAAAGTGACACGCCTCGCAAACAGCCATTAAAACATTTAAATTCCCTGTACTCGGCAAGAGTCTATTGTCCTGCTGATAGCCCATCAAGGGTGGATGGCTTCTTGTTTATTCTTAAAAGAACTCCAGCTCAGAGAAGAGAAAGGAGCCGTGAATAATATGAATAATATATTATTTTTTTTTTTTCAGAACATTAACCATGTATGTTCTCTAGTTTTGACCCAATGATTTGTCTGACAAAGACCTTTGCGTGGCCCAGGCATGGATCAAAGCTGGCGAGACTTTCAATGACGTCATCTTCACAGACGAGTCAACCGTTGCCCTTGCTACAGTAAAAAAAGAGCCAGCATAGTAAGTAGACCTACACCACTTTTAACAGCACAATACTCAACTCTAGTGAGACTCACCACTTTAACCAGCACATTACTCAACGCTAGTGAGACTCCACTTTAAACAGCACATTACTCAACACTAGTGAGACTCACCACTTTAAACAGTACATTACTCAACACTAGTGAGACTCGCCACTTTAAACAGTACATTACTCAACACTAGTGAGACTCGCCACTTTTAACAGCACAATACTCAATGCTAGTTTGACTCCACTTTAAACAGCACATTACTCAACACTAGTGAGACTCACACTTTAAACAGTACATTACTCAACACTAGTGAGACTCGCCACTTTAAACAGTACATTACTCAACACTAGTGAGACTCGCCACTTTAATCTTGCAACTCCCCCCCTACTTTGTGCAATTTCCGCCTGAAGACATACCCAAATCTAACAGCCTGTAGCTCAGGCACAGAACCAAGGATATGCATATTCTTGGTACCATTTGAAAGAAAACACTCTGAAGTTTGTGTAAATGTGAATTGAATGTAGGAGAATAACACACAATAGATCTGGTTTAGATAAAACAATGAAAAAAAACATACGTTTTTTTCTTTTTGAATCATCTTTAAAATGAACAAGATAAAACAAACATTCAGATAGGATGATAGGGACAATTTCAGTGAAAAACATAAGAGGGCAACAGTACTTGTGCAAAGTTACAGAATGATAACTTCCAAAATGAGTGTGCTACATGACATTTATCATGAAGTCACCCAGGTGTCCCACACAAGTAGCCCAAATGTACCCAAGTGGCCAAATTGGTGAAGGTATACATTTTGAAGCAAATAACTATATACAAAATGCCAAAATGGTATTCTAACACCCCCCCCCCCCCCCCCCCAAAAAAAAAAATTAAGAAAAACAAAAGAAAAAAATATGAAAAAAAAAAATATATATATATATACATTTACAAAATAACATGGGTAACTATTTACACACTTTCAATATTTGGATGACCCTAAGTCCTTTATGAAATCAAATCTATTTGAATAGCCCCAGCCTAAAACCCCAAACAGCAAGCAATGCAGGCGTAGAAGCACGGTGGCTAGGAAAAACCAGGCTGAGGGGTGGCCAGTCCTCTTCTGGCTGTGCCGGGTGGAGATCACAGTGGTTGTAGAGGGTGCAACAGGACAGCACCTAAAGAGTAAAAATGAACAGTTTAGGGTTCCATAGCCGCAGGCAGAACAGTTGAAACTGGAACAGCGGCAAGGCCAGGTGGTCTGGGGACAGCAAGGAGTCATCATGCCAGGTAGTCCTGACGCATGGTCCTAGGGCTCAGGTCCTCCTCCGAGAGAAAGAGAGAATTAGAGAGAGCATACTTAAATTCACACAGGACACCGGATAAGACTCCCATTCGGAGTCAGTGTCACTGTGAAAGAAAATGTTCAGTTAGAATAGTTTCACATATGAGCCCTGTATCAACAGGTATAATAAACAGATATATATAGAGAGTTGAAGGTTGAATATATTATTATATTATTATTACCTGCTAGATCTATTGTCTCTTTTATATTATGACATTTCAGCTAGATCTACTGTCTCTTATATTATGACAGACCAGCTAGATCTACTGTCTTTGTTATATTACAACAGACCAGCTGTATCTACTGTGTCCATTTCACTTTGGCCATTGATGTGGTCCTGCCCTCTCCTCAACAGCCTCAAATAGGCTATTTCATGTGGGTTGGGGTGGGGCGGCAGACACACACATCTCACATTTCATGACATTAAATGTTTATATATTGCTTCTAAAATAAATAGAAAATCACAAATAATATTTTATATTATTAATTTCAAACAGGGCATTAGCATGATAAGAACTTACCAGTCCAAAACGATATCCTCTCCCGTTCAAAAAATATTCCTCCACAATTGCTAAATGAAGCGTCCTACAACAATCTCTGTCTCACCTTCCCAATCAATTTATTCTAAAGTTGTGTGTACATCTGTATATATAGACTTAGATTTAGCTTTCCCTGACTTAGTCGCCATAATGATTGATATATAAACAGCTGAATCTGCGCATTCACCAAACAATGCAGTGCGTAATATGTGTTTCTCCTTCCGGTATGAAACTTCAATAGCGCATGACTCACTTTACGCTGTAGTTTACTACATGGGTTGGTCTTGCAACACATAAACATGGCGTATTGCCGTTTAGCTCAGCTCATTGGCTATCTACCCAGCTAGATTTCAAGACGATCAGTGGTCATTGGGTTAAAAGACAGTCAATCAACGAAACAGCGGGCCAATCATTGGTGCACAATGATGTCATTACTTGTTGTCTTCAAATCGGTTTCTTTCAGTCAATGCGTCCCGCGAAATGGCCCATCAGGTTTGATTGTGTTACAAACAAACCAGTTGATTGCAGTGAAACCAAACATGACTGGAAAAGTCAAGTTCTGTGTGGGTGATTTACCTGGAATGTGTCGTCGAAAATGGAATGAGACGGAATTCACTACACAAGCGGTTCACAAAATGTTTCGTGTTAGGCTATAAAAACGACATTTAATTATTTTGGGATATGTATACCGAGTATGTTCACATCCCTGTCAGACCATTTTTATTGGTAAACTACATGGTAATGAAAAAGTTTGTATTTTTTTAGTGATCCAATACGTAATATAGTAAATACACTTATCATAATTTGGTTTTAATCCAGACAGGTCAGAATAAGTATCTAAATCCTGTGGAGGGATTCTAATTGTGTTTTTTAAAAAGATAACAGCGTACAATGAAACCCTTGTTTTTAAGCCCTGGATTTCTAATCCCTTAATATTATTGTTGGATCTGATTTTAACAGCTAACATTTCAGTGGCCATTATAAATAGATATGCCGACAGTGGACAACCTTGTTTTTACTCCTCTTGACAGTTTAAAACTTTAAGAGATGTAGCCATTATTTACTATTTTACACCTAGGGTTACTATACATAATAACATTTTATAAGGGATTCTCCAAAATTGAAATATTCCAGGCATTTATATATAAACTCTAGTCGTACTTTATCAAAGGCCTTTTCAAAGTCGGCTATGAATACCAGGCCTGGTTTCCCAGATATTTCATAGTGTTCTATTGTTTCCAGTATTTATATTATCTCCAATGTATTGTCCATGTAAAAAAAAAACTGTCTAATTAGGATATTAATAATATCAGACAATACCTTTTTTTAATTCTATGCGCTAAGCATTTTGCTATAATTTTTGCATCACAACACTGAAGTGTAAGAGGCCTCCCATTTTTTAAATGGTCTGGATCCTTATATTTACCACTTGTATCCTGTTTCAGTAATAATGAAATCAGACCTTCTTGGTGAGTGTCTGATAATCTACCATTTATATAGGAGTGGTTAAAACACGCTAATAACAGTCGTGAGTATATAAAAAAAAGTTTGGTATCCTTCCACTGTTATGCCATCCAGCCCTGGAGTTTACCCAGCCTTAAAGGCTTTAATTGCATCAAGAAGTTCCTCCTCTGTAATTTGGCCTTCACATGAGTCTTTCTGTACATTATTAATAGGAAAGAAATCCATACAATTAGCTTCGGTTAGTGGAGATGGAGGCGACTGAAACGAAAACATATGCTTAAAGTACTTTACTCCCTCTTTCAAAATGTTGTTTGGTGATTCATGGGTGACTCCATTTCTAACAAGTTTCAGTAAATACTTTTTGGTAGCATTCCATTTCCTTTGTTAGTATGGACTCTTTTGACCTAAAGTGCTTGTTTTTTTAGAGATTGGTACTGAATTGCATGGCCTCTAAAGACACATAAAAAAGTGTCCCATACAATAAGGGGATCTGCTGTACCTATGTTATGTCGGAAAAAGTCAGTTATCAATTCTTCTGTCCTAGTTAAAAACAAGTTATCATTCAATAGATTTTGATTAAATCTCAAATATCCTTGCCCACATGGAAAATCTGTAAGAGTAATATATATTCCCATTATGTGATGGTCCGACCGCATCCTGTCCCCTATCAACACTTTTTAAACTTTTGGTGCTAGAGAGATTGACATAAGAAAGTAATCAAGACGACTAGCTTGATTGAGCCTCCTCCATGTATATCTCACTAGGTCAGGGTATTAAACCTCCTCCATGTATATCTCACTAGGTCAGGGTATTAAACCTCCTCCATGTATATCTCACTAGGTCAGGATATTAAACCTCCTCCATGTATATCTCACTAGGTCAGGGTATTAAACCTCCTCCATGTATATCTCACTAGGTCAGGATATTAAACCTCCTCCATGTATATCTCACTAGGTCAGGGTATTAAACCTCCTCCATGTATATCTCACTAGGTCAGGATATTTAAGCCTTCATATATCCAACAATTCCAATATATCCATGACATTCATGATTCCCTTGAGTGCATGAGGGTGATAGTTTGTATTGTGATTTCCTTTTCGGTCCATAGAGTTATTTAAAACCATATTATAATCTCCCACCATAACGATACAGTATGGTGTTGCTTATAGAGTTGATCAATTATTATATATTTTGTCAAAGAAGTGTGGATCATCATGATTTGGACCGTACAGGTCAACGAGACATATGTGTTTATGATCCAGTAACATATTAAACATCATCCATCTACCTTGAGGATCTGTTAGTTATGGTTGAGGATCTGTTAGTTATGGTTGAGGATATGTTAGTTATGGTTGAGGATCTGTTAGTTATGGTTGAGGATCTGTTAGTTATGGTTGAGGATCTGTTAGTTATGGTTGAGGATCTGTTTGTTATGGTTGAGGATCTGTTTGTTATGGTAGAGGATCTGTTAGTTGTGGTTGAGGATCTGTTAGTTATGGTTGAGGATCTGTTAGTTATGGTTGAGGATCTGTTAGTTATGGTTGAGGATCTGTTAGTTATGGTTGAGGATCTGTTAGTTATGGTTGAGGATCTGTTAGTTATGGTTGAGGATCTGTTTGTTATGGTTGAGGATCTGTTAGTTATGGTTGAGGATCTGTTAGTTATGGTTGAGGATCTGTTAGTTATGGTTGAGGATCTGTTAGTTATGGTTGAGGATCTGTTAGTTATGGTTTAGGATCTGTTAGTTATGGTTGAGGATCTGTTAGTTATGGTTGAGGATCTGTTAGTTATGGTTGAGGATCTGTTAGTTATGGTTGAGGATCTGTTAGTTATGGTTGAGGATCTGTTAGTTATGGTTGAGGATCTGTTAGTTATGGTTGAGGATCTGTTAGTTATGGTTGAGGATCTGTTAGTTATGGTTGAGGATCTGTTAGTTATGGTTGAGGATCTGTTAGTTATGGTTGAGGATCTGTTAGTTATGGTTGAGGATCTGTTAGTTATGGTTGAGGATCTGTTAGTTATGGTTGAGGATCTGTTTGTTATGGTTGAGGATCTGTTAGTTATGGTTGAGGATCTGTTAGTTATGGTTGAGGATCTGTTTGTTATGGTTGAGGATCTGTTAGTTATGGTTGAGGATCTGTTAGTTATGGTTGAGGATCTGTTAGTTATGGTTGAGGATCTGTTAGTTATGGTTGAGGATCTGTTAGTTATGGTTGAGGATCTGTTAGTTATGGTTGAGGATCTGTTAGTTATGGTTGAGGATCTGTTAGTTATGGTTGAGGATCTGTTTGGACAGATTGGTGAAGTTAGTTATGGTTGAGGATCTGTTAGTTATGGTTGAGGATCTGTTAGTTATGGTTGAGGATCTGTTTGGACAGATTGGTGAAGTTAGTTATGGTTGAGGATCTGTTAGTTATGGTTGAGGATCTGTTTGGACAGATTGGTGAAGTTAGTTATGGTTGAGGATCTGTTAGTTATGGTTGAGGATCTGTTAGTTATGGTTGAGGATCTGTTTGGACAGATTGGTGAAGTTAGTTATGGTTGAGGATCTGTTAGTTATGGTTGAGGATCTGTTTGGACAGATTGGTGAAGTTAGTTATGGTTGAGGATCTGTTAGTTATGGTTGAGGATCTGTTAGTTATGGTTGAGGATCTGTTAGTTATGGTTGAGGATATGTTAGTTATGGTTGAGGATCTGTTAGTTATGGTTGAGGATCTGTTAGTTATGGTTGAGGATCTGTTAGTTATGGTTGAGGATCTGTTTGTTATGGTTGAGGATCTGTTTGTTATGGTAGAGGATCTGTTAGTTGTGGTTGAGGATCTGTTAGTTATGGTTGAGGATCTGTTAGTTATGGTTGAGGATCTGTTAGTTATGGTTGAGGATCTGTTAGTTATGGTTGAGGATCTGTTAGTTATGGTTGAGGATCTGTTAGTTATGGTTGAGGATCTGTTTGTTATGGTTGAGGATCTGTTAGTTATGGTTGAGGATCTGTTAGTTATGGTTGAGGATCTGTTAGTTATGGTTGAGGATCTGTTAGTTATGGTTGAGGATCTGTTAGTTATGGTTTAGGATCTGTTAGTTATGGTTGAGGATCTGTTAGTTATGGTTGAGGATCTGTTAGTTATGGTTGAGGATCTGTTAGTTATGGTTGAGGATCTGTTAGTTATGGTTGAGGATCTGTTAGTTATGGTTGAGGATCTGTTAGTTATGGTTGAGGATCTGTTAGTTATGGTTGAGGATCTGTTAGTTATGGTTGAGGATCTGTTAGTTATGGTTGATGATCTGTTAGTTATGGTTGAGGATCTGTTAGTTATGGTTGAGGATCTGTTAGTTATGGTTGAGGATCTGTTTGTTATGGTTGAGGATCTGTTAGTTATGGTTGAGGATCTGTTAGTTATGGTTGAGGATCTGTTTGTTATGGTTGAGGATCTGTTAGTTATGGTTGAGGATCTGTTAGTTATGGTTGAGGATCTGTTAGTTATGGTTGAGGATCTGTTAGTTATGGTTGAGGATCTGTTAGTTATGGTTGAGGATCTGTTAGTTATGGTTGAGGATCTGTTAGTTATGGTTGAGGATCTGTTAGTTATGGTTGAGGATCTGTTAGTTATGGTTGAGGATCTGTTTGGACAGATTGGTGAAGTTAGTTATGGTTGAGGATCTGTTAGTTATGGTTGAGGATCTGTTAGTTATGGTTGAGGATCTGTTTGGACAGATTGGTGAAGTTAGTTATGGTTGAGGATCTGTTAGTTATGGTTGAGGATCTGTTTGGACAGATTGGTGAAGTTAGTTATGGTTGAGGATCTGTTAGTTATGGTTGAGGATCTGTTAGTTATGGTTGAGGATCTGTTTGGACAGATTGGTGAAGTTAGTTATGGTTGAGGATCTGTTAGTTATGGTTGAGGATCTGTTTGGACAGATTGGTGAAGTTAGTTATGGTTGAGGATCTGTTAGTTATGGTTGAGGATCTGTTAGTTATGGTTGAGGATCTGTTAGTTATGGTTGAGGATCTGTTAGTTATGGTTGAGGATCTGTTAGTTATGGTTGAGGATCTGTTAGTTATGGTTGAGGATCTGTTAGTTATGGTTGAGGATCTGTTAGTTATGGTTGAGGATCTGTTAGTTATGGTTGAGGATCTGTTAGTTATGGTTGAGGATCTGTTAGTTATGGTTGAGGATCTGTTAGTTATGGTTGAGGATCTGTTAGTTATGGTTGAGGATCTGTTAGTTATGGTTGAGGATCTGTTAGTTATGGTTGAGGATCTGTTTGTTATGGTTGAGGATCTGTTAGTTATGGTTGAGGATCTGTTAGTTATGGTTGAGGATCTGTTAGTTATGGTTGAGGATCTGTTAGTTATGGTTGAGGATCTGTTAGTTATGGTTGAGGATCTGTTAGTTATGGTTGAGGATCTGTTAGTTATGGTTGAGGATCTGTTTGGACAGATTGGTGAAGTTAGTTATGGTTGAGGATCTGTTAGTTATGGTTGAGGATCTGTTAGTTATGGTTGAGGATCTGTTTGGACAGATTGGTGAAGTTAGTTATGGTTGAGGATCTGTTAGTTATGGTTGAGGATCTGTTTGGACAGATTGGTGAAGTTAGTTATGGTTGAGGATCTGTTAGTTATGGTTGAGGATCTGTTAGTTATGGTTGAGGATCTGTTAGTTATGGTTGAGGATCTGTTAGTTATGGTTGAGGATCTGTTAGTTATGGTTGAGGATCTGTTAGTTATGGTTGAGGATCTGTTAGTTATGGTTGAGGATCTGTTAGTTATGGTTGAGGATCTGTTAGTTATGGTTGAGGATCTGTTAGTTATGGTTGAGGATCTGTTAGTTATGGTTGAGGATCTGTTAGTTATGGTTGAGGATCTGTTAGTTATGGTTGAGGATCTGTTAGTTATGGTTGAGGATCTGTTTGGACAGATTGGTGAAGTTAGTTATGGTTGAGGATCTGTTAGTTATGGTTGAGGATCTGTTAGTTATGGTTGAGGATCTGTTAGTTATGGTTGGAGTTAGAATTTTGGCTGTCAGAAGTATGCTTTATTATCCAAATGTTTAAAGTGCAGGTGGGTTGACGGGAAAGAAAAGGAAATGGTGCAGTTTGAGGCAATGTGGCAGAGAGTGATGGGAGATGGGGGTGTGGACAGGTGGGTCTGGGTGGGTGTGGACAGGTGGGTCTGGGGGGGTGTGGACAGGTGGGTCTGGGTGGGTGTGGACAGGTGGGTCTGGGGGGGTGTGGACAGGTGGGTCTGGGGGGGTGTGGACAGGTGGGTCTGGGTGGGTGTGGACAGGTGGGTCTGGGGGGGTGTGGACAGGTGGGTCTGGGGGGGTGTGGACAGGTGGGTCTGGGTGGGTGTGGACAGGTGGGTCTGGGTGGGTGTGGACAGGTGGGTCTGGGTGGGTGTGGACAGGTGGGTCTGGGTGGGTGTGGACAGGTGGGTCTGGGTGGGTGTGGACAGGTGGGTCTGGGGGGGTGTGGACAGGTGGGTCTGGGTGGGTGTGGACAGGTGGGTCTGGGAGGGTGTGGACAGGTGGGTCTGGGTGGGTGTGGACAGGTGGGTCTGGGAGGGTGTGGACAGGTGGGTCTGGGGGGGTGTGGACAGGTGGGTCTGGGGGGGTGTGGACAGGTGGGTCTGGGTGGGTGTGGACAGGTGGGTCTGGGTGGGTGTGGACAGGTGGGTCTGGGGGGGTGTGGACAGGTGGGTCTGGGGGGGTGTGGACAGGTGGGTCTGGGCGGGTGTGGATGGGCGGGTGTGTACAGGTGGGTCTGGGGGGGTGTGAACAGGTGGGTCTGGGGGAGTGTGAACAGGTGGGTCTGGGCGGGTGTGAACACAGGTGGGTCTCGGGGGGTGTGAACACAGGTGGGTCTGGGCGGGTGTGAACAGGTGGGTCTGGTGTGATGTAGTTGTCTTGTATGTGTATGTTTTGTACTGTCTAAAAATGTATAAAAATGAATACAAAGAAAAATCAATCTTGCATCTGATTATTTATTATGAATAGGATTTGTTTGATTTATTTTGTTTACATTAATTATAACTACAATGTCACAAATAATTGATCACACACAACATGAGTAGATTAACTTGGTCAAAACAGCCAAAACATTTCTTTATTAAAGGTGCTTATTTATTTTGATTCGAAGCCATGAATGAGTGAGTGAGTCATCTTTATGCTAACGAATCCTCGCTGGTCTCTTTCATTCAGTTTCTTCTTCACCTCAGCAAAGGACTCCGTGTTTCAGCAACTCACTTTATATATAGAGGGGCTATCAGTCTTTCACACTGTGGTAAATAAAGCCACTTTGTTATCTAGAATTATTTCTTTCTGTTTTTAGAGGGAGAGAAACCAAAAGGCCACCGTACCTATTTTTCAAAAATCGTCTGTACACGTCAAGTGTAATTCCCCCATTTGTATTTACCCAAGTTCTCTCTCAACACCAGGACCACCGGCAGCGTTGTGTGTGTGTGTGTGTGTGTGTGTGCCTGATGCAGGACTCAAGACTGAAAACGCCTCCATTAATATCCGAAAAGAGAGTCAATTTGTGCCACATTTTAGACTACTGATAGATGAGCATTCTGACTCCTCCTTGCCGTAGTGTGGTGCAATGACAGAATTACGCAATCTGCCACCATCTACCATAAACGGTCGCGGCATAAACTCAAAACCTTTTTAAGGAAGAACCACTGTACGTACCTCGGCCTAAACGTCAGCGCCACAGGTAACTTCCACAAAGCTGTGAACGATCTGAGAGACGAGGCAAGAAGGGCCTTCTATGCCATCAAAAGGAACATCAAATTCGACATACCAATTAGGACCTGGCTAAAAATACTTGAATCAGTTATAGAACCCATTGCCCTTTTATGGTTGCGAGGTCTGGGGTCCGCTCACCAACCAAGAATTCACAAAATGGGACAAACACCAAATTGAGACTAATTCTGCAAAAATATCCCGTGTACAACGTAAAACGCCAAATAATGCATGCAGAGCAGAATTAGACTGACACCCGCTAATGATCAAAATCCAGAAAAGAGCCGTTAAATTGAAAAACGATTCCCAAACCTTCCATAACAAAGCCAGAGTGGTCCTGGGGCTCTGTTCACATACACAAGCAGACCCCACAGAGCCCCAGGACAGCAACACAATTAGACCCAACCAAATCATGAGAAAACAAAACATTATTACTTGACACATTGGAAAGAACTAGCAAAAAAACTGAGCAAACTAGAATGCTATTTGGCCCTAAACAGAGAGTACACAGTGGCAGAATACCTGACCAATGTGACTGACCCAAACGTAAAGAAAGCTTTGACTATGTACAGACTCAGTGAGCATAGCCTTGCTATTGAGAAAGGCTTCCGTAGGCAGACATGGCTCAAGAGAAGACATACTATGTGCACACTGCCCACAAAATGAGGTGGAAACTGAGCTGCACTTCCTAACCTCCTGCCAAATGTATGACCATATTAGTGACACATATTTCCCTCAGATTACACAGATCCACAAAGAATTCGAAAACAAATCCAATTTTGATTAACTCCCATATCGATTGGGTGAAATACCACAGTGTGCCATCACAGCAGTAATATTTGTGACCTGTTGCCACAAGAAAAGGGCAACCAGTGAAGAACAAGCACCATTGTAAATACGACCCATATTTATGTTTATTTATTTTCCCTTTTGTACATTGTTACCACACTGTATACAGACATATGACATTTGAAATGTCTTTATTTCTTTTGAACTTTTGTGAGTGTAATGTTTACTGTAAGTAAATGTGTTTATTTTATTTAAACATATGTTTCCCATTGCCAATAAAGCCCCTTACATTGAAATTGAATTGAAAATGTTTAGACTACAGTTCAAAATGTACTTTTCTGGCTGATTTTGTTTCATTTATTAGTTCTCCTGTAATCGATGAGTCTCTTTTTTTTCTCTTTTCAGGTGCTGGGGAGTCTGGGAAAAGTACAATAGTGAAGCAGATGAAGTAAGTTCAGGAAACATTTTTCATCAAACTGCATTATGTCAAACTCACAAATCCCCATGATGGTTGCAGCACAGAACTAGAATGAGTTGGTGATGAGCGGTTTGACTGTTCTGTTCATTCCATTTCTATGGGTAGAATGTTGGTGATGTTGGTGATGAGCAGTTTGACTGTTCTGTTCATTCCATTTCTATGGGTAGAATGTTGGTGATGTTGGTGATGAGCAGTTTGACTGTTCTGTTCATTCCATTTCTATGGGTAGAATGTTGGTGATGTTGGTGATGAGCAGTTTGACTGTTCTGTTCATTCCATTTCTATGGGTAGCACGTTGCAGCCCAAAAATAGCATTCCAACTCACATACAACACGACAGTAGCGCGTTGCAGTCCAAATAGCATTCCAACTCATATACAACACGACAGTAGCGCGTTGCAGTCCAAATAGCATTCAAACTCACATACAACAGGACAGTAGCGCGTTAAACTTGCATAAACCATTGCAAAAGGTTACTGTTACTATTTCTGTTTTTGACATTTTGTAAGTTATATAGCTGATTATTTTAACTTATTAAACAGTTAACCCGATTAGTTAAACCGTTAACTGTCATTTAGATAATATGCTGTCGATGTACAGTACTGTCTTTTGTGAGGGTTTAATGGTGCAGGGATAATTGCCATTGCCAGCTGAGTTCATCTCTTTCTGTCGTGTGTGTGTGTGTGTGTGTGTGTGTGTGTGTGTGTTGCATAGAGAGATGCTAGCCTCATTTTAACGTGGCGCTCAGGCAGAGAGACGATGGAGGGAAGCACACATTACATAACACAATGGCCACAGAGGCCAGCAGCTAGCCTGGCATGGCCTGAATAGACTACCAACCCTGGATTCCCACATTAAGCATGCCTATTTACTCACACAATAGACCTGTTAACAGTTGGTTGGTTTTGGAAATGTCTTGTCTTGAATGGTCACGCATACAGAAAAGTTCAAAACTTCAGTTAGATTTCCCTTAGACCAGAGTGACAATGTTCCACAGTGCACATTACGTAGAAAACATGCCTAATCCATTGATTCATACCAAGTGTTAAGTTGTATTTAAAAAATATATTATATTTTTTTGGGGGGGGATGGGGGACCGCCACCATCCACCCCTTCAGAGGACAACTTAATTAATGATATTCAAGTGTGGATATTGGACGTTTATTGAATATTGGACGTTTTGAATGTTCTCCTGTTCAGAATCATCCATGAGGCCGGCTACTCTGAGGAGGAGTGTAAACAGTACAGAGTGGTGGTGTACAGCAACACAATCCAGTCTATCATCGCCGTCATCAGAGCCATGGGACACCTAAAGATAGACTTTGGGGACGCCACACGAGCGGTAGGCACACAACGCAACGTAACTTTGTAACTTTATGGTCTGGCAAAACTTGTTCTTAATGAGTGGTTCGCATTGTGTCTATGTTTTTAATGGCCTGCTTTCTTAAACTATGGGTCGGAACCCAAAGTGGGTCTGGCATGTGAGAGGTGGGTCGCCAGTTATGATCACATGCTATTTCATCTTAATTTGGGTCTTTTGGAGGGCGATTTGAGTCACCAGAGGACGGTCAATTTCTCATTTGGGTCTCAAGCTGAAAAAAAGGGTTTGAAGAACCCATGCCCATCTGTATTTGATGAGCTGAGTCTTTAGAGTTCTCATCGTCTACCGAACAGGTCTCACATTTGAATGTACCTGTAGGCATGTACCGGTAGGCACTGTACCTGTAGGATATGTACCTGTAGGCACTGTACCTGTAGGATATGTACCTGTAGGCACTGTACCTGTAGGAATGTACCTGTAGGCACTGTACCTGTAGGAATGTACCTGTAGGCACTGTACCTGTAGGCACTGTACCTGTAGGCACTGTACCTGTAGGCACTGTACCTGTAGGCACTGTACCTGTAGGCACTGTACCTGTAGGCATGTACCTGTAGGCACTGTACCTGTAGGCATGTACCTGTAGGCACTGTACCTGTAGGCATGTACCTGTAGGCATGTACCTGTAGGCACTGTACCTGTAGGCACTGTACCTGTAGGCATGTACCTGTAGGCATGTACCTGTAGGCATGTACCTGTAGGCACTGTGCCTGTAGGCACTGTGCCTGTAGGCACTGTACCCGTAGGCACTGTACCCGTAGGCACTGTACCCGTAGGCACTGTACCCGTAGGCATGTACCCGTAGGACATGTACCCGTAGGACATGTACCCGTATGACATGTACCCTCAGGCATGTACCCGTAGGACATGTACCCGTAGGAATGTACCTGTAGGACATGTACCTGTAGGGAATGTACCTGTAGGGAATGTACCTGTAGGGAATGTATACCCTTGGAACTGAGCCTTTATTGGAAGCAGAGTTGGAAGGTTTTGCAGCTTCCGGGGGTTTTCCTGAGGAGGGGGGAGGGGCATTCGTCTTTCATAAACATATGGCAGTGTTTCCCAAAGCTCTTCCACCTGTTCTATTTCTTCTAGACTAGCACATCTGATTCAATGCATCTAGGGGGTTGGGGATTATACACTGAACGGAAATTTATAAACACAACATGCAACAATTTCAAAGATTTTTACTGAGTTACAGTTCATATAAGGAAATCAGTCCATTGAAATACATTCATTTGGCCCTAATCTATGGATTTCACATGACTGGGAATATAGATATGCATCTGTTGGTCACAGATACCTTAAAAAATAAGTAGGGGTGTGGAACCAGTCAGTATCTGGTGTGACAACCATTTGCATCGAGTTGATCAGGCTGTTGATTGGTGGCCTGGGGGATGTTGTCCCACTCCCCTTCAAGGGCCGTGTGAAGATGCTGGATATTGGCGGGAACTGGAACACGCTGTCCTACACATCGATCCAGAGCATCCCAAACATGCTCAATGGGTGACATGTCTGGTGAGTATGTGGGCCATGGAAGAACTGGGACATTTTCAGCTTCCAAGAATTGTGTACATATCCTTGAAACATGGGGCCGTGCATTGTCATGCTGAAACATGTGATGGCGGCAGATGAATGGCACAACAATGGACCTCAGGATCTCATCACGGTATCTCTGCATTCAAATTGCCATTGATAAAATGTAATTGTGTTCGTTGTCCGTAGCTTATGCCTGCCCATACCACCACCACCATGGGGCACTCTGTGGAGGACCTGGGCTGGCGTGGTTACATGTGGTCTGCGGTTGTTAGGCCGGTTAGACGTACTGCCAAATTCTCTAAAACGACGATGGAGGCGGCTTATGGTAGAGAAATTAACATTTAAATTATCCGGCAACCGCTCTGGTGGATATTCCTGCAGTCAGCATGCCAATAGCACGTTCCGTCAAAACTTGAAACGTATGCGGCTTTTATTGTCCCCAGCACAAGGTGCACCTGTGTAATGATCATGCTGTTTAATCAGATTCTTGATATGCCGCACCTGTCAGGTGGATGGATTATCTTGGCAAAGGAGAAATGCTCACTAACACGGATGTAAACAAATTTGTGCACAACATTTTAGAGAAATACGTTTTTTTTGTGCGTATAGAAGATTTCTGGCATCTTTTATTTAAACTCATGAAACATGGGACCAACACTTTTTACATGTTGCGTTTATATATTTGTTCTGTTTAGTTAACCAGTTGAATCAGGTGAGCTTGTTCTGGAATATATGACGTATCTGGAAGTATGGGTCCCAGATGCATTTTGGGAAACATTGGTCAATCAACGAATCAATGAATCACTGGTCTAATGAGCATGTCTATTTTACCAGGACGATGCTCGTCAGCTGTTTGTATTGGCTGGTACAACGGAGGAGGGTGTGATCTCATCAGATCTAACCGGTGTGATACGGAAACTGTGGTCGGACAGCGGGGTCCAGACCTGCTTCCTGCGTTCCAGAGAGTACCAGCTCAACGACTCCGCATCCTAGTAAGACACGCACGCACACACAGACTGACAGACGGACACAGTGTACACACACACACACACACACACAGACTGACAGACGGACACAGTACACACATACACACACACACACGCACAGACTGACAGACGGACACAGTACACACACACACACACACACACACACACACACACACACACACACACACACACACACACACACACACACACAGACTGACAGACGGACACAGTGTACACACACACACACACACACACACACACACACACAGTACACGCGCTGTACCTCACTTGTTATGCTTATAGACTTGTTTTATTTAGACATAATACAAATACGTGCCACAAAGATACACCCTGGCAGTTTACAATGCTGTAAGCTGCCGACAGATTCACTTCTATAGGAACGACTGTGTCTTAAATTCACTGACAACTTCCTCTTGTCATACATGACTGAAACTTAACCTCGCCCTCTTTCCTCTGAATTTCATTGTTTTATTACATCTCCTGAGAGGTTACATTTCCGAAGGACCGAGAATAGTTTTTTTTTTGCTATGTAAAAGCTCACAGTAGAGATGGACAAGACTGGTCTTGCTTATCGCCTTGGATATGGCTCGTTTAGACTGCAGCTTGTTCAGAATGTAGACCAGCTAGCTAGCTGATACAGCTGATGGTGTTCTACAACGCAGTGGGAGATTATGATAAACACTGTCATCACAGACATTACCCAGCTGGTTGTCAAAGCTGTTACCATTTCACTTAGGAAATATTAGAGTTGCTCTACACTGTAAATTCATGTGTCACTGTAGGTTGTAGTATATTGTTTTTCCATTTCCGTTATAATTTGAATTAGTTACAGTTCTGAGTTAGAGCCTTCGTCAAAGAGTAATATAATTTACTGTGGCCTATAAGCTGTACACTAGATTGTGTAAGTACAGTATACGATATTTGTACACCAGAATCTAAAAGTGAGAACTAACTTTATTTATACATGTACTGAATATTTAGACCCCCCCCCCCACAAAAATATTGTTTTAGTTGTTGGACAGACTGTAAAAACACCAGCAAATCAGCTCCAAGTATTCTCACACATAGTAGAGCTATATACACACTCAGTGGCCTGTTATCTAGGTACACCTACGTTCATGAAAATGGTTCGCTCCTACAGACAGTGAGTCACGTGGCCATATGAAGCAGGCAGACAGGCATCGAGGCATTCAGTTCGATTGAACTTTAGACTGGACAAAAACGAGAGCCCCGAGAGACTTTGAGCGTGGTATGATCGTTTGGTGCCAGGCGCTCCGGTCCCAGTATCTCAGAAACGGCCGTCCTCTTGGGCTTCTCACTCACGACAGTGTCTAGGGCTTTACCGAGCATGTGGCGACAAACAAACAAACAAACATCCAGTCAGCGGCAGTCCTGTGGGTGAAAACAGCTCGTTGTGGAGAGAGAAGCTAACAGGCGGGCCACAAACAGGGAAATAAACGGCACAGTACAACAGCAGAACGGCATCTCAGAACGCACCACTGGTCGGTCCTTGTCACGGATTGGCTATTTCAGCAGACAACCACACCTGGTTCCACTCCTATCAGCTACAAACAAGAAGAAGCAGCTCCAGTTGTGCACGCCATCACCAACACAGGACAAGTTAGGAATGGAAAAACAACAGGTGTAGACTAACAGTGAAATGCTTTCTGATGGGCCCGTCCCAACAATGTAGAGAGAAACAACAGGTGTAGACTAACAGTGAAATACTGACGGGCCCTTCCCAACAATGTAGAGAGAAACAACAGGTGTAGACTAACAGTGAAATGCTGATGGGCCCTTCCCAACAATGTAGAGAGAAACAACAGGTGTAGACTAACAGTGAAATGCTGATGGGCCCTTCCCAACAATGTAGAGAGAAACAACAGGTGTAGACTAACAGTGAAAGGCTTTCTGACGGGCCCTTCCCAACAATGTAGAGAGAAACAACAGGTGTAGACTAACAGTGAAAGGCTTTCTGACGGGCCCTTCCCAACAATGTAGAGAGAAACAACAGGTGTAGACTAACAGTGAAAGGCTTTCTGACGGGCCCTTCCCAACAATGTAGAGAGAAACAACAGGTGTAGACTAACAGTGAAAGGCTTTCTGACGGGCCCTTCCCAACAATGTAGAGAGAAACAACAGGTGTAGACTAACAGTGAAATGCTTTCTGACGGGCCCTTCCCAACAATGTAGAGAGAAACAACAGGTGTAGACTAACAGTGAAATGCTGACAGGCCCTTCCCAACAATGTAGAGAGTAACAACAGGTGTAGACTAACAGTGAAATGCTTTCTGATGGGCCCTTCCCAACAATGTAGAGAGAAACAACAGGTGTAGACTAACAGTGAAATGCTGACAGGCCCTTCCCAACAATGTAGAGAGAAACAACAGGTGTAGACTAACAGTGAAATGCTGACAGACCCTTCCCAACAATGTAGAGAGAAACAACAGGTGTAGACTAACAGTGAAATGCTTTCTGACGGGCCCTTCCCAACAATGTAGAGAGAAACAACAGGTGTAGACTAACAGTGAAATGCTTTCTGACGGGCCCTTCCCAACAATGTAGAGAGAAACAACAGGTGTAGACTAACAGTGAAAGGCTTTCTGATGGGCCCTTCCCAACAATGTAGAGAGAAACAACAGGTGTAGACTAACAGTGAAATGCTGACAGGCCCTTCCCAACAATGTAGAGAGAAACAACAGGTGTAGACTAACAGTGAAATGCTTTCTGACGGGCCCTTCCCAACAATGTAGAGAGAAACAACAGGTGTAGACTAACAGTGAAATGCTGACAGGCCCTTCCCAACAATGTAGAGAGAAACAACAGGTGTAGACTAACAGTGAAATGCTTTCTGATGGGCCCTTCCCAACAATGTAGAGAGAAACAACAGGTGTAGACTAACAGTGAAATGCTTTCTGATGGACCCTTCCCAACAATGTAGAGAGAAACAACAGGTGTAGACTAACAGTGAAATGCTGACAGGCCCTTCCCAACAATGTAGAGAGAAACAACAGGTGTAGACTAACAGTGAAATGCTGACAGACCCTTCCCAACAATGTAGAGAGAAACAACAGGTGTAGACTAACAGTGAAATGCTTTCTGACGGGCCCTTCCCAACAATGTAGAGAGAAACAACAGGTGTAGACTAACAGTGAAATGCTTTCTGACGGGCCCTTCCCAACAATGTAGAGAGAAACAACAGGTGTAGACTAACAGTGAAAGGCTTTCTGATGGGCCCTTCCCAACAATGTAGAGAGAAACAACAGGTGTAGACTAACAGTGAAATGCTGACAGGCCCTTCCCAACAATGTAGAGAGAAACAACAGGTGTAGACTAACAGTGAAATGCTTTCTGACGGGCCCTTCCCAACAATGTAGAGAGAAACAACAGGTGTAGACTAACAGTGAAATGCTGACAGGCCCTTCCCAACAATGTAGAGAGAAACAACAGGTGTAGACTAACAGTGAAATGCTTTCTGATGGGCCCTTCCCAACAATGTAGAGAGAAACAACAGGTGTAGACTAACAGTGAAATGCTTTCTGATGGACCCTTCCCAACAATGTAGAGAGAAACAACAGGTGTAGACTAACAGTGAAATGCTTTCTGATGGGCCCGTCCCAACAATGTAGAGAGAAACAACAGGTGTAGACTAACAGTGAAATGCTTTCTGATGGGCCCGTCCCAACAATGTAGAGAGAAACAACAGGTGTAGACTAACAGTGAAATGCTGACAGGCCCTTCCCAACAATGTAGACAGAAACAACAGGTGTAGACTAACAGTGAAATACTGACGGGCCCTTCCCAACAATGTAGAGAGAAACAACAGGTGTAGACTAACAGTGAAATGCTGACAGGCCCTTCCCAACAATGTAGAGAGAAACAACAGGTGTAGACTAACAGTGAAATGCTGATGGACCTGGCCTGTCTGTCTCTCTCTCCTGACCTGTCTCTCTTTCTCTCTCCTGACCTGTCTCTCTTTCTCTCTCCTGACCTGTCTCTCTTTCTCTCTCCTGACCTGTCTCTTTCTCTCTCCTGACCTGTCTCTTTCTCTCTCCTGACCTGTCTGTCTCTCTCTCCTGACCTGTCTGTCTCTCTCTCCTGACCTGTCTCTTTCTCTCTCCTGACCTGTCTGTCTCTCTCTCCTGACCTGTCTCTCTTTCTCTCTCCTGACCTGTCTCTCTTTCTCTCTCCTGACCTGTCTCTCTTTCTCTCTCCTGACCTGTCTCTCTTTCTCTCTCCTGACCAGTCTCTCTTTCTCTCTCCTGACCAGTCTCTCTTTCTCTCTACTGACCTGTCTTTCTCTCTCTTCTGCCCTGTCTCTCTCTCTCTTCTGCTCTGTCTCCCTCTCCTGACCTGTTTCTCGTTGTCTCTCCTCCCTCAGTTATCTGAATGACCTGGACCGTATTGCCCAACAGAGTTATGTCCCCACCCAGCAAGATGTGCTGAGGACCAGAGTCAAGACTACTGGCATCGTGGAGACACACTTTACCTTCAAGGAGCTCTACTTCAAGTCAGTACACCCGCTGCTATCCTCACACACACACACACACACACACACACACACACACACACACACACACACACACGTACACCTTCAAGGAGCTCTACTTCAAGTCAGTACACCCGCTGCTATCCACACACACACACACACACACACCTTCAAGGAGCGCTGTTTGAAGTCTTTATACCTATCGATAGCTACACACACCATTTTGATTGAGACAGATCTTAGTTATTTGAGAATAGTCGTCTCAGTGCCAAGCCAGAGCCTAATGAGGCAAACAACTGTTTCACAGGTGATGGGGACAGATGATTTGGTATAGCGTCAACATAATTCATTAATTAGATGGATTCAATAATCGTACTTAATTCATTCGTTTGTTTAGACAAACACAATCCACAATCCATCTTAATTGATATGATCAGCCCCTTTTTTTTTTTTTTTACATCAGTCGACGTCACGAAGGGCTTGAGAGTAACCTGGCGTTGACCCCCCCCCCCACACACACACACAGAGGAAGCAAAGCAGAATCTAAACTAAATTACTAAGGGCCAGTTTAAATAGTGGTGTTGACACTCAGTCTGTTCATAGATGTATGTGTTCAGCAAATATTTAGTTCCTAGAAATGCTGATTGGCTGGGTTGATGCAGGGGCACCGTCCCTATGGTCGGTCGGTCGGTCTGTCGGTCGGTCTGTCGGTCTGTCTTTCTTAAGTTGAAGGGAGTTGCTCCGTCAATCAATCAAATGTATTTATAAAGCCCTTTTTACATCACAGATGTCACAAAGTTCTATATAGAAACCCAGCCTAAAACCCCAAACAGCAAGCAATGCAGGTGTAGAAGCACAGTGGGACAAACTCCCTAGAAAGGCCAGAACCTAGGAAGAAACCTACAGAGGAACCAGGCTATGAGGGGCGGCCAGTCCTCTTCTGGCTGTGCCAGGTAGAGATGATAACAGAACATGGCCAAGGTGTTCAAATGTTCATAGATGACCAGCATGGTCAAATAATAATAATCATAGTAGTTGTTGGGTGCAACAAGTCAGCACCTCAGGAGTAAATGTCGGTTGGCGTTTCATAGCCGATCATTAAGAGTTAGAGACAGCAGGTGCGGTAGAGAGGAGAGATGAAAACAGCAGGTCCGGGACAAGGTAGCACGTCCTGTGAAAAGCCTAATCCTTGTCTATGACCATAGTGGTGAGGGTGGGTCTCAGGTACAACCAGGAGCCTTGTCTATGACCATAGTAGTGATGTCATCTCCATGATGTCAATTGTATATTAGGGAGCTAAAGTGTGTGTGTAATCAGTTGTCAAATCTCTTCTGTCGATAAGAAGCCGTAGCACCCATACCCTGCTGAGTCACCTCCCCCTTACCCTGCTGAGTCACCTCCCCCTTACCCTGCTGAGTCACCTCCCCCTTACCCTGCTGAGTCACCTCCCCCTTACCCTGCTGAGTCACCTCCCCCTTACCCTGCTGCGTCACCTCCCCCTTACCCTGCTGCGTCACCTCCCCCTTACCCTGCCGCGTCACCTCCCCCTTACCCTGCCTAGTCACCTCCCCCTTACCCTGCCGAGTCAACTCCCCCTCACCCTGCCGAGTCACCTCCCCCTGCTGCGTCACCTCCCCCTTACCCTGCTGAGTCACCTCCCCCTTACCCTGCTGAGTCACCTCCCCCTTACCCTGCTGAGTCACCTCCCCCTTACCCTGCTGAGTCACCTCCCCCTTACCCTGCCTAGTCACCTCCCCCTTACCCTGCTGAGTCATCTTACCCTGCTGCGTCACCTCCCCCTTACCCTGTTTCCCTTTGTTTCCCCTCAGGATGTTTGACGTGGGCGGCCAGCGTTCTGAGAGGAAGAAGTGGATCCACTGCTTTGAGGGCGTGACATCTATTATCTTCTGTGTGGCACTCAGTGACTATGACCTGGTGCTGGCAGAGGACGAAGAGATGGTGAGGAGAGAGGAGGGGTAGCAGGGAGGGGTGGAGAGTGGGTGAGGGGTGCCGAGGGAGGGTGTGACGGCCATTATCTTCTGTGTGGAGCTCAGCGATTATGACCTGCTGCTGGCAAAGGACGAGGAGGGAGAGCAGGGAAGGGTGGATAGAGGGAGAGGGGTCTTCAGTTAAGTCGGGAGATGTGTGGAGGAGATGTGTTGCGGGAGAGGAGTTGAGGGAGGGGAGTTGAGGGAGGGGAGTTGAGGGAGGGGAGTTGAGGGAGGGGAGTTGAGGGAGAGGAGTTGAGGTGTAGCAGAAGAGGTGCGAGCCACTGTGAGCACAGAGGAGGGAGAGATGCATTCTGAAAGCACAAGCATATGACCATTGCTCAAAATACAACTAATGTTGTAGTTACAGATAGGAGAGTCACTGCTTTCTGTGAGCACGTTGCCTTCAGAAAGTATTCATACCCCTTGACTTATTCCACATTTTGTTGTTACAGCCTGAATTCAAAATGGATTCAAAAACTTTTTTTCACCCATCTGCTGAAGCGAAAACATGTTTTAAAAAATGTTTGCAAATCAGTTCATTTAAATAAATAAATTAGGCCCTAATCAATCGCAGGAGCACAGCCATGGGTGGGCATTGGCCCACGCACTTGGGAGCCAGGCCCAACCAATCAGAATTCATTTTTCCTCACAAAAGGGCTTTATTACAGACAGAAATACTCCTCACCCCCCCCCCAGACTGGGTTGTGAGGCCAGTTGAAACATACTGACAAATTCTCTAAAACAACGTTGGTGGCGGCTTATGGTAGAGAAATAAACATTCAATTCTATGGCAACAGTTCTGTTGGACATTCCTGCAGTCAACATGCCAATTGCACTCTCTCGCAAAACTTGAGACATCTCTAGCGTTGTGTGACAAAACTGCACATTTTAGAGTGGCCTTTTATTGTCCCCAGCACAAGGTGCACCTGTGCAATGATCATGCTGTTTAATCCGCTTCCTGATATGCCACACCTGGCAGGTGGATGGATTATCTTGGTAAGGAGAAATGCTCACTAAACCAATTTGTGGCAAAAATTTGAGAGAAATGTGTTTTTTGTGCGTATGGATAATTTCTGAGATCTTTTATTTCAGCTCATGAAACATGGGACCAACACTTTGGGGCCCTTGTTGTGTTTATATTTTTGTTTAGTATAAATGAGATATTTCTGAATTTCATTTGAAATACATTAGCCAAAATGTCTAAACATGTTTTCAATTTGTCATTATCGGGTATTGTGTGTAAATAATATTTTTTAATCCATTTTGAATTCAGGCTGTAACACAACAAAATGTGAAATAAGTCAAGGGGTATGAATACTTTCTGAAGGCTCTGTAGCAACAATATCATTATTTGTTGTTAGAAAGGGTTTTGAGTTCCCACTTCCTCAGATGGTGAATGTTATAGACAATTCCAAGTCAACATGCGTAAAGATGTCGGCAAATTCTCTGAAAAGCCCAAAATAAATCTGATCATTCTGGATCCTATTTTGACAGGTTGCATATCATAATATGAACCATCCGTTCCCTGGAAATGTTAGATCAAATAGATAACTTTTTTAATCAAAGGCTGCCATCTCAGTTGTCTAACTTGGCGCTGGAAGACAACTTTACATTTTTCTGTTGTTGTTGTATTTATTGTTATCAAGCTAAATAGTTTATCACGACATGACTTTTATGTCCATATCGCCCAGCTCTACTGTTCTGATTCCACACCGTGTTTCCGGGTCTCCCCTACAGAACCGTATGCATGAGAGCATGAAGCTGTTTGACTCCATCTGCAACAACAAGTGGTTCACAGACACCTCCATCATCCTCTTCCTCAACAAGAAGGATCTGTTTGAGGAGAAGATCGCCAGGAGTCCACTCACCATCTGTTACCCTGAGTACGCAGGTGGGTGATAAACATACTACAAGTACAGTTGAAGTTGGAGGTGTACATCCACTCACCATCTGTTACCCTGAGTACGCAGGTGGGTGATAAACATACTACAAGTACAGTTGGAGGTGTACATCCACTCACCATCTGTTACCCCGAGTACGCAGGTGGGTGATAAACATACTACAAGTACAGTTGAAGTTGGAGGTGTACATCCACTCACCATCTGTTACCCTGAGTACGCAGGTGGGTGATAAACATACTACAAGTACAGTTGAAGTTGGAGGTGTACATCCACTCACCATCTGTTACCCTGAGTACGCAGGTGGGTGATAAACATACTACAAGTACAGTTGAAGTTGGAGGTGTACATCCACTCACCATCTGTTACCCTGAGTACGCAGGTGGGTGATAAACATACTACAAGTACAGTTGAAGTTGGAGGTGTACATCCACTCACCATCTGTTACCCCGAGTACGCAGGTGGGTGATAAACATACTACAAGTACAGTTGAAGTTGGAGGTGTACATCCACTCACCATCTGTTACCCTGAGTACGCAGGTGGGTGATAAACATACTACAAGTACAGTTGAAGTTGGAGGTGTACATCCACTCACCATCTGTTACCCCGAGTACGCAGGTGAGTTGAAGTTGGAGGTGTACATCCACTCACCATCTGTTACCCCGAGTACGCAGGTGAGTTGAAGTTGGAGGTGTACATCCACTCACCATCTGTTACCCTGAGTACGCAGGTGGGTGATTAACATACTACAAGTACAGTTGAAGTTGGAGGTGTACATCCACTCACCATCTGTTACCCTGAGTACGCAGGTGGGTGATAAACATACTACAAGTACAGTTGAAGTTGGAGGTGTACATCCACTCACCATCTGTTACCCTGAGTACGCAGGTGGGTGATAAACATACTACAAGTACAGTTGAAGTTGGAGGTGTACATCCACTCACCATCTGTTACCCTGAGTACGCAGGTGGGTGATAAACATACTACAAGTACAGTTGAAGTGGGAGGTTTACATCCACTCACCATCTGTTACCCTGAGTACGCAGGTGGGTGATAAACATACTACAAGTACAGTTGAAGTTGGAGGTGTACATCCACTCACCATCTGTTACCCTGAGTACGCAGGTGGGTGATAAACATACTACAAGTACAGTTGAAGTTGGAGGTGTACATCCACTCACCATCTGTTACCCTGAGTACGCAGGTGGGTGATAAACATACTACAAGTACAGTTGAAGTTGGAGGTGTACATCCACTCACCATCTGTTACCCTGAGTACGCAGGTGGGTGATAAACATACTACAAGTACAGTTGAAGTTGGAGGTGTACATCCACTCACCATCTGTTACCCTGAGTACGCAGGTGGGTGATAAACATACTACAAGTACAGTTGAAGTTGGAGGTGTACATCCACTCACCATCTGTTACCCTGAGTACGCAGGTGGGTGATAAACATACTACAAGTACAGTTGAAGTTGGAGGTGTACATCCACTCACCATCTGTTACCCTGAGTACGCAGGTGGGTGATAAACATACTACAAGTACAGTTGAAGTTGGAGGTGTACATCCACTCACCATCTGTTACCCTGAGTACGCAGGTGGGTGATAAACATACTACAAGTACAGTTGAAGTGGGAGGTTTACATCCACTTTACGTTGGAGTCATTGAAACTCGTTTTTCAACCACTCCACAAATTTCTTGTTAACAAACTATAGTTTTGGCAAGTCGGTTAGGACATCTACTTTGTGCATGACACAAGGTATTCTTCCAACAATTGTTTACAGACAGATTATTTAACTTATAATTCACTGTATGACAATTCCAGTGGGTCAGAAGTTTACATACACTAAGTTGACTGTGCCTTTAAAAAGCTTGGAAAACTCCAGACAATGATGTCATGGCTTTAGAAGTTTCTGATAGGCTAATTGACATCATTTGAGTCAATTGGAGGTGTATCTGTGGATGTATTTCAAGGCCTACCTTCAAACTCAGTGCCTCTTTGCTTGACATCATGGGAAAATCTAAAGAAATCAGCCAAATACCTCAGTAAAAAATTGTAGACCTCCACAAGTTTGAAGACCTCCACAAACGCCTGAAGGTACCACGCTCACCTGTACAAACAATAGTATGCAAGTATAAACACCATGGGACCACGCAGCCGTCATACCTCACAGGAAGGAGTCTCCTAGAGATGAACGTACTTTGGTGTGAAAAGTCCAAATCAATCCCAGAACAACAGCAAAGGACCTTGTGAAGATGCTGGAGGAAACAGGTACAAAAGTATCTTTCTCCACAGTAAAACGAGTCCTATATCGACATATCCTGAAAGGCCGCTCAGCAAGGAAGAAGCCACTGCTCCAAAACCGCCATAAAAAGCCAGACTACGGTTTGCAACTGCACATGAGGACAAACATCGTACTTTTTGGAGAAATGTCCTCTGGTCTGATGAAACAAAAATAGAACTGTTTGGCCATAATGACCATCGTTATGTTTGGAGGAAAAAGGGGGAGGGTTGCAAGCAGAAGAACACCATCCCAACCGTGAAGCACGGGAGTGGCAGCATCATGTTGTGGGGGTGCTTTGCTGCAGGAGGGACTGGTGCACTTCACAAAATCGATGGCATCATGAGGTCGGAAAATTATGTGGATATATTGAAGCAACATCTCAAGACATCAGTCAGGAAGTTAAAGCTTGGTCGCAAATGGGTCTTCCAAATGGACAATGACCCCAAGCATACTTCCGAAGTTGTGGCAAAATGGCTTAAGGACAACAAAGTCAAGGGATTGGAGTGGCCATCACAAAGTCCTGACCTCAATCCTATAGAAAATTTGTGGGCAGAACTGAAAAGGCGTATTTGAGCAAGGAGGCCTACAAACCTGACTCGGTCACTCCAGCTCTGTCAGGAGGAATGGGCCAAAATTCACCCAACTTATTGTGGAAGGAGACCCAAAACGTTTGACCCAAGTTAAACAATTTAAAGGCAATGCTACCAAATACTAGTTGAGTGTATGTAAACTTCTGACCCACTGGGAGTGTAATGAAATAAATAAAAGCTGAAATAAATCACTCTCTACTATTATTCTGACATTTCACATTCTTAAAATAAAGTGGTGATCCTAACTGACCTAAGACAGGGAATATTTACTAGGATTAAATGTCAGGAATTGTGAAAAACTGAGTTTAAATACATTTGGCTAAGGTGTGTGTAAACTTATGACTTCAACTGTAACACACACACTGTGCGCATGTGAAGAATACACACACACACACAACACCACACCACACCACAACACACCACAACACAACACAACACAACACAACACAACACAACACATACATGATGTGAAATACTTGGAAGTGTTTGAGTTCTTCCTGATTCAACTAGTTTGTGTACTTTTTTTTTTTAAAGCACAAAGGCAGTATTGAAAAAGCTGTTCGAACCTGTTGTGTTTCCTCTTTTGGGACCATTCCATTGGTCCATTCCGTGGTTACCTGGTTACCCATTCCATTCCATGGTTACCTGGACAACTAAATCAAGCATCTTTATACGGTTGGCTTTTCTGGGAACTTCTCAGAAGTTTTTCTTTGGCTTGGCCTTTCTACTGCCGATATCCGTTGACATTGGCTCTGCGACCAGTCTTAAAATAAATGATCTGCTATATATAACACAAGGAGTCATAGGCGGCGCGTGGGTTTCAAGCTTGAGGAAGCTGTATTTTTTTGCGGCCTATGAAAAGGGGAGACGTAGGCTGTGACGTCCATCTAGCCTGAAGGACAAAATTATTGTGCTAAAAAAATTAAAAAAACGTTCCAGTCAGCAGGGATATGGCCAATGAGCTCTGCTATAGTGCCAATAGGAGAGATCCAATAAGATAGGCAAGCAGAACCTTGAGACTAAATATTCTGAGTTAGAATACCGCATGATAAGATGTAGACCATACTATTTACCAAAATTGTCAGTCACGGGTCAATAATGTACGGATATTAGAAGCATATCTATCTAATACATTTCATGACAAACCATCTAACTACTTGGATAAACATGTGAATTACCTGCGCAGGTGTATGGCGAACCAGTTACCAACACCTGCGCCGAACGTTGTGCAACAGATAATTCATATGTTTACCTAAGTAGTTAGATGGAGCTTAATATGAGGAGGCTGCAGCCTACATCCAGTATACTACAGTACCCATAATGCACTAGTATTATTACTACAGGAGCCAGTACATATGAGGAAGCAGCAGCCTACATCCAGTGTCAGTTTGAGGATCTGAACAGGAGGAAGGACACTAAAGAGATCTACACCCACTTCACCTGCGCCACCGACACCAAGAACGTTCAGTTCGTGTTTGACGCCGTCACAGACGTCATCATCAAGATCAACCTCAAGGAGTGTGGACTCTACTGAGGGGGGACCAGGGATCTTCAGGTCAGTACCAAATCAACCCTTACTCCCTAGCACCTACCCTTTCCTGTAGATCAACCTCAAGGAGTGTGGACTCTACTGAGGTGGGAGCAGAAATCTTTAGGTCAGTGACCTTTGACTTGTGGAATTCCACCCTCATGTATTTTTTTGCTATAGGAAAGGCTAGCGGGGGGATTGAACCCATAGAAAGGCTAGCGGGGGGATTGAACCCATAGAAAGGCTAGCGGGGGGATTGAACCCATAGAAAGGCTAGCGGGGGGATTGAACCCATAGAAAGGCTAGCGGGGGGATTGAACCCATAGAAAGGCTAGCGGGGGGATTGAACCCATAGAAAGGCTAGCGGGGGGATTGAACCCATAGAAAGGCTAGCGGGGGGATTGAACCCATAGAAAGGCTAGCGGGGGGATTGAACCCATAGAAAGGCTAGCGGGGGGATTGAACCCATAGAAAGGCTAGCGGGGGGATTGAACCCATAGAAAGGCTAGCGGGGGGGATTGAACCCATAGAAAGGCTAGCGGGGGGATTGAACCCATAGACTGGCTAGCGGGGGGATTGAACCCATAGAAAGGCTAGCGGGGGGATTGAACCCATAGAAAGGCTAGCGGGGGGATTGAACCCATAGAAAGGCTAGCGGGGGGATTGAACCCATAGAAAGGCTAGCGGGGGGATTGAACCCATAGAAAGGCTAGCGGGGGGATTGAACCCATAGAAAGGCTAGCGGGGGGATTGAACCCATAGAAAGGCTAGCGGGGGGATTGAACCCATAGAAAGGCTAGCGGGGGGATTGAACCCATAGAAAGGCTAGCGGGGGGGATTGAACCCATAGAAAGGCTAGCGGGGGGGATTGAACCCATAGAAAGGCTAGCGGGGGGATTGAACCCATAGACTGGCTAGCGGGGGGATTGAACCCATAGACTGGCTAGCGGGGGGATTGAACCCATAGACTGGCTAGCGGGGGGATTGAACCCATAGACTGGCTAGCGGGGGGATTGAACCCACAGAAAGGCTAGCGGGGGGATTGAACCCACAAAAAGGCTAGCGGGGGATTGAACCCACAACCATGAGGACTCAAACATGTCCTTGCTGTGAGAACTGTTTGGGTTTGGCCTCTAAGGAGGTGACAGGGAGCTTCAGGTTAGTGACCTTTTGAACTTTGTACATACTGAATCACTGTAGATATGCACCTGTTATTGGTTAAAGCTGCAGAATGTTTTTTTTGGGGGTGGGGGGCATTTGGGTGATATCTGAAAGGACTGGATAGTCCGCAGAATGCCAAGATGACTGTATGTTACAGATTCTTTGTCCTCTTGATTGTTTGATTCAGTGGCAGCATGTGTAGGTGTTGTAATGAAGCAATTCATGAGGGGGGCGTGCTTCATTGTGATGTTAGCACAGCTTGGATTCATGAGGGGGGCGTGCTTCATTGTGATGTCATGACAGCTTGGATTCATGAGGGGGGCGTGCTTCATTGTGATGTTAGCACAGCTTGGATTCATGATGGGGGAGTGCTTCATTGTGATGTTAGCACAGCTTGGATTCATGAAGGGGGCGTGCTTCATTGTGATGTCAGCACAGATTGGACTCATGACGGGGGCGTGCCTCATTGTGATGTTAGCACAGCTTGGATTCTTGAGGGGAGTGTGCTTCATTGTGATGTTAGCACAGCTTGGATTCATGAGGGGGGCGTGCTTCATTGTGATGTTAGCACAGCTTGGATTCATGATGGGGGAGTGCTTCATTGTGATGTTAGCACAGCTTGGATTCATGAAGGGGGCGTGCTTCATTGTGATGTCAGCACAGATTGGACTCATGACGGGGGCGTGCCTCATTGTGATGTTAGCACAGCTTGGATTCTTGAGGGGAGTGTGCTTCATTGTGATGTTAGCACAGCTTGGATTCATGAGGGGGGCGTGCTTCATTGTGATGTTAGCACAGCTTGGATTCATGAGGGGGGCGTGCTTCATTGTGATGTCAGCACAGCTTGGATTCATGAGGGGGGCGTGCTTCATTGTGATGTCAGCACAGATTGGATTCATGAGGGGGGCGTGCTTCATTGTGATGTCAGCACAGCTTGGATTCATGAGGGGGGCGTGCTTCATTGTGATGTCAGCACAGATTGGATTCATGAGGGGCGTGTACTTCATTGGGATGTCAGGACAGCTTGGATTAATGAGGGGGGCGTGCTTCATTGTGATGTCAGCACAGATTGGATTCATGAGGGGCGTGTGCTTCATTGGGATGTCAGGACAGCTTGGATTAATGAGGGGGGCGTGCTTCATTGTGATGTTAGGACAGCTTGGATTCATGAGGGGCGTGTGCTTCATTGGGATGTCAGCACAGCTTGGATTCATGAGGGGGGCGTGCTTCATTGTGATGTCAGGACAGCTTGCATTCATGAGGGGGGCATGCTTCATTGTGATGTTAGGACAGCTTGGATTCATGAGGGGGGCGTGCTTCATTGTGATAGGACAGCTTGGATTCATGAGGGGGGCGTGCTTCATTGTGATGTTAGGACAGCTTGGATTCATGAGGGGGGCGTGCTACATTGTGATGTTAGGACAGCTTGGATTCATGAGGGGGGCGTGCTTCATTGTGATGTTAGGACAGCTTGGATTCATGAGGGGGGCGTGCTTCATTGTGATGTTAGGACAGCTTGGATTCATGAGGGGGGCATGCTTCATTGTGATGTTAGGACAGCTTGGATTCATGATGGGGGCGTGCTTCATTGTGATGTTAGGACAGCTTGGATTCATGAGGGGGGCGTGCTTCATTGTGATGTTAGGACAGCTTGGATTCATGAGGGGGGCGTGCTTCATTGTGATGTTAGGACAGCTTGGATTCATGAGGGGGGCGTGCTTCATTGTGATGTTAGGACAGCTTGGATTCATGAGGGGGGCATGCTTCATTGTGATGTCAGCACAGATTGGATTCATGAGGGGGGCGTGCTTCATTGTGATGTTAGGACAGCTTGGATTCATGAGGGGGGCATGCTTCATTGTGATGTCAGCACAGATTGGATTCATGAGGGGGGCGTGCTTCATTGTGATGTCAGCACAGCTTGGATGCAGTCATAGATATGTTTTTTTTATAATGGTTCACTTTTATCCTCTCTCTTCCTCTTCTGTAGGTGTCTGGTGGACCGTGAGCCTCATGTAAGGGGGATGAAGATATGAGATGACTTGGGACATTTGCATTAGATGATCGTGGAAGTAGAAGAAGATTATGGAAAGTAGAACCAGCGATTGAGACTGTTGGTTGCCATGCTGAATACAGCGGATGATGAATACTGCATTCTGGGATTGTTTTCGTTTTACCACTTTTTATTTTTCTCCATGTTCTCAACCCTCTGATACACTGAGCTCAGGACAGAACTGAACTGTGGGGAAAACCTTAAGCAGTGAAATATAGTCACTGTGACTTCTATGGGAACTGCCAAGTCAGACTACAGAATAATTCTGTTTTTAGTTCCAGATAATTTACACTGAACAAAAATATAAACGCAACATATAAAGTGTTGGTCCCATGTTTCATGAGCTGAAATTAAAGATCCCAGACATTTTCCATACGCACAAAAAGCTTATTTCTCAAAAAATGTTGTGCAGAATTTTGTTTACATCCGTGTTAGTGAGCATTTCTCCTTTGCCAAGATAATCCATCCACCTGACAGGTGCGGCATATCAAGATACTGATTAAACAGCATGATCATTACACAGGTGCACCTTGTGCTGGGGCAATATAAGATAAGTCTTAAAGGTGCAGTTTTGCCACACAACACAATGCCACAGATGACCCAAGTTTTTTGGGGACCGTGCAATTGGCATGCTGACTGCAGGACTGTCCACTAAAGCTATTGCCAGAGAATTGAATGTTAATTTCTCGTCTCCAACGTCGTTTTAGAGAATTTGCCAATACGGCCAACCGGCCTCACAACCGCAGACCACGTGTAAACCACGTCAGCCCAGGACCTCCACATCTGGCTTCTTCCCCATCAGGATTGTCTGAGACGAGCCAGCCGGACAGCTGATGCAACTGTGGGTTTGTGCAACCTTCTCAGGGAAGCTCATCTACTTAGCCTTGACCTGACTGCAGTTCGGCGTCGTAACCGACTTCAATGGGAAAAGTCTTACCTTCGATGGCCACTGGCACGCTGGAGAAGTGTGCTCTTCACAGATTAATCCTGGTTTCAACTGTACGAGCAGATGGCAGACAGCGTGTATGGCGTCTTGTGGGCGAGCGGTTTGCGTATGTCAACGTTGTTAACAGAGTGCCCCATGGTGGCGGTGGGGTTATGGTATGGGCAGGCATTAACTACGGACAACGAACACAATTGCATTTTATTGGTGGCAATTTGAATGCTCAGAGATACCGTGACGAGATCCTGAGGCCCATTGTCGTGCCATTCATCCACCACCATCACCTCATGTTTCAGCAAGATAATGCACAGCCTCGTGTCGCAAGGATCTGTACACAATTTCTGGAAGCTGAACATTTCCCAGTTATTCTATGGCCTGCATGCTGTCACCCATTTAGAATGTTTAAGATGCTCTGGATCGACGTGTACGACAGCGTGTTCCAGTTCCCGCCAATATTCAGCAACTTCACACAGCCATTGATGAGGAGAGGGACAAGATTCCACAGGCCACCAATCAACAGCCTGATCAACTCTATGTGAAGGAGATGAGGCATTGTGAACAGAGTGCCCCATGGCAAATTGTGGTCACACCAGATACTGACTGGTTTTCTGATCCACAGATGCATATCTGTATTCCCAGTCATGTGAAATCCATAGATTAGGGCCTAATTCATTTATTTAAATGGACTGATTTCCTTATATGAACTGTAACTCAGTGAAAATCTTTGAAATTGTTGCATGTTGCGTTTTATATTTTTGTTCAGTGTAGATGAAGTGGAGTGATATTTTTATGGCATTTGGTTGATTTATTAACCAACAAATCACACAGATAGAAAAAAAATCATCCTTGGCTGTGTCCCAAATGACACCCAATCCCCAATGTAGTGCGATACCTTCGACCAGAGTAGTAGTGCACTACATAGGGGAATAGGGTGTCTTTGGAACATATCCCTTCTCTCCATTCCAGTGCTCCCATCTATAGATTGACACAATACTGGTATACACTGAGTGTACAAAACATTAAGAACAGCTTCCTAATATTGAGTTGCAACTCCTTTGCCCTCAGAACAGCCTCAAATCACTGGGGAAAGGTGTCGAAAGCATTGTACAGGGATGCTGGCCCATGTTGACTCCAACGCTTCCCACAGTTGTGTTAAATTGGCTGAATGTCCGTTGGGGTGGTGGACCATTCTTGATACACACGGGAAACCGTTGAGCGTGAAAAACCTTAGCAGAGTTGCAGTTCTTGACACAAACCTGGCACCTACTAATATCTGAGATATAAGAAAGATCAGGAAACATGTACAGTACCAGTCCAAAGTTTGGACACACCTCATTCAAGGAGTTTTCTTTATTTGTACTATTTTCTACATTGTTGAATAATAGTGAAGACATCAAAACTATGAAATAACACATTTGGAATCATGTAGTAACTAAAAAAAAGTGTTAAACAAATAAAAATATATTTTAGATTCTTCATGGTAGCCTCCTTGATGACAGCTTTGCACACTCTTGAAATTCTCTCAACCAGCTTCACCTGGAATGCTTTTCCAACAGTCTTGAAGGAGTTTCCACATATACTGAGCACTTGTTGGCTGCTTTTCCTCCACTCTGCGGTCCAACTCATCGCAAACCATCTCAATTGGGTTGAGGTCAGGGGATTGTGGAGGCCAGGTCATCTAATGCAGCACTCCATCGCTCTCCTTCTAGGTCAAATAGCCCTTACACAGCCTGGAGGTGTGTGTTGGGTCATTGTCCTGTTGAATAACAAATGATAGTCCCACTAAACGCAAAACAGATGGGATAGTGTATTGCTGCAGAATGCTGTGGTTGCCATGCTGGTTAAGTGTGCCTTGAATTCTAAATAAATTACAGACCGTGTCAACAGCAAAGCACCCCCACACCATCAAACCACCTCCTCCATGCTTCACGGTGGGAACCACACACCTCCTCCTCCATGCTTCACGGTGGGAACCACACATCCGGAGATCATCCATTCACCTACTCTGTGTCTCACAAGAACACAGCAGTTAGAACCAAAACTCTCAAATTTGGACTCATCAGACCAAAGGACAGATTTCCACCGGGCTAATGTCCATTGCTTGTGTTTCTTGACCCAAGCAAGTCTCTTCTTCTTATTGGTGACCTTTCGTAGTGGTTTCTTTGCAGCAATTCGACCATGATGGCCTGATTCATGCAGTCTCCTCTGATTAGTTGATGTTGAGATGTGTCTGTTACTTGAACTCTGTGAAGCATTTATTTGGGTTGCAATGTGAGGTGCAGTTAACTCTAATGAACTTATCCTCTGCAGTAGAGGTAACTCTGGGTCTTCCTTTCCTGTGGCGGTCCTCATGAGTATCAGTTTCATTATAGTGTTTGATTTTTTTTGCGACTGCACCTGAAGAAACTTGAAAAGCTTCTTGACATTTTCCGTATTGATTGAACCGAAAAAAAGTCAAAGTAATGATTGACTGTCGTTTCTCTTCGCTTATTTGAGCTGTTCTTGCCATAATATGGACTTGGTCTTTTACCAAATAGGACTATCTTCTGTATACCACCCCTACCTTGTCACAACACAACTGATTGACTCAAACGCATTAAGGAGGAAACAAATTCCACAAATACTTTTAATAAGGCACACCTGTTAATTGAAAATCATTCCAGGTGACCTCATGATGCTGGTTGAGAGAATGCCAAGAGTGTGCAAAGCTGTCATCAAGGCAACGGGTGGCTACTTTGTAGAATCTCAAATATAAAATAGATTTTGATTTGTTTAGCACTTTATTTTATTTTTATTTTGGTTACTACATGATTCCATATGTGTTATTTCATAGTTTTGATGTCTTCACTGTTATTCGACAACGTCTCCTGGTCTGACAAACACCGCTCTAGCTTTGTCACCTTTCACCACAGGAAGTGTTACATCGACGGTAGATTAAGATGCAACAGCAACAAAACTCTAGTTTAAACTGACAGGTTTTTTTTTTTAAAGTTATATTTGTATTTTATTATGCTAATTCATTTTCCACGGGGGTGTGGACATCGACCTTAGGTGGTTAAGTCTTTTTTTTTCTTGCCCATTCACCCTCTGAATGGTCCATGTCTCAATTACCTCAAGGCTTAGACATCCTCCCCTTCATCTACAACGTTCACCTGGTCAGTCTGGTGGAAAGAGCAGGTGTTCCTAATGTTTTGTCTACTCAGAATGCACACCAGACCAAACCACCAAGCTGAACATCTCATGTCACTATTTCACCTTTGTTGTGTTTGTTTACTGAGTTAATTATCTCATTTAATTTCCTGTAAAACCATTGTCTTTATGGCATGTTGTTTGTATGGACTAGTTCAAACTGTCTTTTTTTTCATTTGGGGATTTTCTTTACAAAATCAGATTCCATCTATAAGTAGTGTGTCAATGCTCTAGAGATGGATCGGGAATTAATGTGATAGATTTGACGTGGCACCTAACCTCTTTACCTTTCATCACGTTTTACCTAGGTTACATCCTTATTTGTTATTTCATTTTCAAAACTTAAATTACAAATGGACCACTTTGTGTAGAACAGTATTTTTGTATGGTGGGACTCTTGTTCACTACGGCACATTATTGTATAATATTGATCATTGAATATTGATTATTGTCAAGTGAGATTAATAGTTTTATCGCACCACTTTTATAAAACAATACTTATTGATTATCTGGATGAAAATACCATTTTTGTAATTCACTATCTTGATATTTTATAGCCTTTATAATTAATTAAGAGATTTATTTTATCCAAAGTGTATTGTTAAGAATGAACGGACCAATGAACTAGATCGAGTATGTAACAAAAACAATTTTGTACAGAGGGGAAAGCTGTGCTCAGAACCCCACTGCATGCCTTCACTTGCTTGGGAGGCAGAAACAAATGTGATACTAAGTAAGTCATTCCACGAAAGGTTAGGTTTATGGGTGGGGTTACTGTTACATAAGAAACATTGATTGGTTGGTTCGGGAACCAAGGAGAACTCCACTGAACATTTGTTTTGTCCAGAAAACAGTTTGTCAAAAAGCCACCAACTACCTGGGTTAGAGACTGTCATGACTTCCTCCTCGGTCAGAACTATACCTTACAACGGAATAAAATACACTGAAACAGGAAGGGACTACCCGGAATTGTCCAATAAGAAACGCTCTTTTTTTTTTTTCTCTCTCTCCTGTTGCCAGATGTCTTTTTCGCTACGTTTTGAAACGGTGTGCACTAATGAATGCGACCCTGTAGATGGATCAGATGAGCTGGTTACATTATACTTCTGGTTCAGGTTGACTTTGTTCAGATGTGTTACTATTAACTCTATTAAATGATGGCACTTCAACTCTCTGCTCTATTTTTCTATCCTTGGTTGCATCCTAGATGGCACCATATTCCCCTGTATTACTTTTGACCCGGGCCCATAGGGAATATGATGCCCTTTTGACCAGGGCCCTTAGGGATTACGATGCCCTTTTGACCCGGGCCCATAGGGAATACGATGCCCTTTTGACCAGGGCCCGTAGGGAATACGATGCCCTTTTGACCAGGGCCCATAGGGAATACGATGCCCTTTTGACCAGGGCCCGTAGGGAATACGATGCCCTTTTGACCCGGGCCCATAGGGAATACGATGCCCTTTTGACCAGGGCCCGTAGGGAATACGATGCCCTTTTGACCAGGGCCCGTAGGGAATACGATGCCCTTTTGACCCGGGCCCATAGGGAATACGATGCCCTTTTGACCAGGGCCCGTAGGGAATACAATGCCCTTTTGACCAGGGCCCTTAGGGAATACGATGCCCTTTTGACCAGGGCCCTTAGGGAATACGATGCCCTTTTGACCAGGGCCCGTAGGGAATACGATGCCCTTTTGACCAGGGCCCGTAGGGAATACGATGCCCTTTTGACCAGGGCCCGTAGGGAATACGATGCCCTTTTGACCAGGGCCCGTAGGGAATACGATGCCTTTTTGACCAGGGCCCGTAGGGAATATGATGCCCTTTTGACCAGGGCCCGTAGGGAATATGATGCCCTTTTGACCCGGGCCCGTAGGGAATACGATGCCCTTTTGACCAGGGCCCGTAGGGAATACGATGCCCTTTTGACCAGGGCCCGTAGGGAATACGATGCCCTTTTGACCAGGGCCCGTAGGGAATACGATGCCCTTTTGACCAGGGCCCGTAGGGAATACGATGCCCTTTTGACCAGGGCCCGTAGGGAATACGATGCCCTTTTGACCCGGGCCCGTAGGGAATACGATGCCCTTTTGACCAGGGCCCGTAGGGAATACGATGCCCTTTTGACCCGGGCCCGTAGGGAATACGATGCCCTTTTGACCAGGGCCCGTAGGGAATACGATGCCCTTTTGACCAGGGCCCTTAGGGAATACGATGCCCTTTTGACCAGGGCCCTTAGGGAATACGATGCCCTTTTGACCAGGGCCCGTAGGGAATACGATGCCCTTTTGACCAGGGCCCGTAGGGAATACGATGCCCTTTTGACCAGGGCCCGTAGGGAATACGATGCCCTTTTGACCAGGGCCCGTAGGGAATACGATGCCCTTTTGACCAGGGCCCGTAGGGAATACGATGCCCTTTTGACCAGGGCCCGTAGGGAATACGATGCCCTTTTGACCAGGGCCCGTAGGGAATACGATGCCCTTTTGACCAGGGCCCGTAGGGAATATGATGCCCTTTTGACCAGGGCCCGTAGGGAATATGATGCCCTTTTGACCCGGGCCCGTAGGGAATACGATGCCCTTTTGACCAGGGCCCGTAGGGAATACGATGCCCTTTTGACCAGGGCCCGTAGGGAATACGATGCCCTTTTGACCAGGGCCCGTAGGGAATACGATGCCCTTTTGTGACACATCCCTTGTCTTCATAAACAACACAAGGGCTCCCAAGTGTCGCAGCGGTCTAAGGCACTGCATCGCAGTGCTAGAAGCGTCACTACAGACCCTGGTTCGATTCCAGGCTGTATCACAACCGTCCGTGATTGGGAGTCCCCATAGGGCGGCGCACAATTGGCCCAGCCTCGTCCGTGTTAAGAAAGGTTTTGGCCGGGGTAGGCCGTCATTGTAAATAATAATAATTTGTTGTTAACTGTCTTGACTAGATAAAGGTTAAATAAAATGAATAAAACCACCAGCTGATGGTAAAGTGTGATATGATGTCCATGTATGTAACGGTATTAAGTACAACTCAACTGTTGTCATCACAGTGTTCTGATTCAATTGTACCTATCCAAGGCGTTTGGTCCATCCACTCTGCTCTCACACAACAGGTCAAGCAGAAGAGGAATAGTCAATTCAGAAAGTAAACACAATTCCTAATTTTCCTCATTGAAGAGAATTGGATTTAGAATTGAAATGTCAATGTACTTCATGAATCGACTGGAATTGAAATGGAATTGACTCCAAGTCCAAATGATAGTGCTGCAAACAACAGTTTGTTTTCTCGGTGTCAGTACTCTCTGTGTAATCGGTGTCTGGTACGGTCTGTGTCATCGGTGTCTGGTACGGTCTGTGTAATTGGTGTCTGTGTAATCGGTGTCTGGTACGGTCTGTGTAATTGGTGTCTGGTACGGTCTGTGTAATCTGTCTGGTACGTTTTGTGTAATCGGTGTCTGGTACGGTCTGTGTAATCGGTGTCTGGTACGGTCTATGTAATCGGTGTCTGGTACAGTCTGTGTAATCGGTGTCTGGTACGGTCTGTGTAATCGGTGTCTGGGACGGTCTGTGTAATCGGTGTCGGGTACGGTCTGTGTAATCGGTGTCTGGTACGGTATGTGTAATCGGTGTCTGGTACGGTCTGTGTAATCAGTGTCTGTGTAATCGGTGTCGGGTACGGTCTGTGTAATCGGTGTCTGGGACGGTCTGTGTAATCGGTGTCGGGTACGGTCTGTGTAATCGGTGTCTGGGACGGTCTGTGTAATCGGTGTCTGGTACGGTCTGTGTAATCTGTCTGGGACGGTCTGTGTAATCGGTGTCTGGGACGGTCTGTGTAATCGGTGTCTGTGTAATCGGTGTCTGTGTAATCGGTGTCTGGTACGGTCTCTGTAATCTGTCTGGTACAGTCTGTGTAATCGGTGTCTGGTACGGTCTGTGTAATCGGTGTCTGGTACGGTCTGTGTAATCGGTGTCTGGTACGGTCTGTGTAATCGGTGTCTGGTACGGTCTGTGTAATCGGTGTCTGGTACGGTCTGTGTAATCGGTGTCTGGTACGGTCTGTGTAATCGGTGTCGGGTACGGTCTGTGTAATCGGTGTCTGGTACGGTCTGTGTAATCGGTGTCTGGTACGGTCTGTGTAATCGGTGTCTGGGACGGTCTGTGTAATCGGTGTCGGGGACGGTCTGTGTAATTGGTGTCTGGGACGGTCTGTGTAATCGGTGTCTGGTACGGTCTGTGTAATCTGTGTCTGGTACGGTCTGTGTAATCGGTGTCTGGTACGGTCTGTGTAATCGGTGTCTGGTACGGTCTGTGTAATCGGTGTCTGGGACGGTCTGTGTAATCGGTGTCGGGTACGGTCTGTGTAATCGGTGTCTGTGTAATCGGTGTCTGGTACGGTCTGTGTAATCGGTGTCTGGTACGGTCTGTGTAATCGGTGTCTGGTACGGTCTGTGTAATCGGTGTCTGGTACGGTCTGTGTAATCGGTGTCTGGTACGGTCTGTGTAATCGGTGTCTGGTACGGTCTGTGTAATCGGTGTCTGGTACGGTCTGTGTAATCGGTGTCTGGTACGGTCTGTGTAATCGGTGTCTGTGTAATCGGTGTCTGGTACGGTCTGTGTAATTGGTGTCTGGTACGGTCTGTGTAATCGGTGTCTGGTACGGTCTGTGTAATCGGTGTCTGGTATGGTCTGTGTAATCGGTGTCTGTGTAATCGGTGTCTGGTACGGTCAGTGTAATCGGTGTCTGGTACGGTCTGTGTAATCGGTGTCTGGTACGGTCTGTGTAATCTTCAGTTATCAAAAACAGAGTACAGAGAAGTCTATCCATCTTTATTTTGTCTCTAAACTTCAAAAATAAGGACAAAGGTAATATTCAAAACGATCCCTTTCTCACAGTACTTACGATAATATTGGTCTGGTCAAAATAGAGTTTGGTCTATTATTATTTAGTCTAAGCTTGTGTCTCACAATACACAGTTTATGCTATTAAAATAGATTCAATTAAAAATAGATGATCATTTTCAAATATCTGCTGTTGGTAACTGTTTTACAAGTTAAAGAGAAACAGCAGGAGACTACTAAAGGTAAAACATAAACACTAGCTTCAGGGGTTTAAAGGTACGTTACACAATATAAGTGCCGTCCAAGGAGCACTTTCATTTAATTTTTTTACAACAAAAATGTTAAATGTTGATACTGTTTTCTACCCAATGGACTTGATGATGATGATGATGATGATGATGTTGTTGTAGTAGTAGAGGGATGCATCCGAGGAACCCAGGGCTCTGCGGTGGTGACGATGACAGCAGGATAAACAGTTGTCCACCAACTGTCCACCTTCTCCAGCACAGTGGCCCAATAAAAACCAGTGAGTTGGCTGATGGAAGTTCTGAAGAGAAAAGAGGAAGTCCATTTAATATGTCCATAAAAAACTTTGTGAATGCTACTCGTCGTAGATCAATCATGTCTGCAGATTCAGTTGTGTTTTGGTCTTGTAGACGGGAACAAAAAAGGACACGCTGCAATGCCTCACAGCTGCTCTAATATATATTTGATCGCATTTGTATCGAGTAAAATATATCTTAACTTCTATTCAAAGTGTGAAGCGATAGAAATACAAAAGGTCATTTCCGGTTTACGTCGACATGCGGCGTTTTCCATGAACGCTGTCTCCTGTAAAACGGGAGTGTGCTGTACAGCTGAACTTCTGCCATGCACATTAAATAGAGCCCCAGGTCTGTTTCAATGGGACTTTTGGGAGGCTAATGATGAAAAATAAACCATGAAAAGAGAGCAATATGGGAGGGAACAGGGAGGGAGGGACAGGGATAGTGTCGAGATGGGGAGGGAGGGACAGGGATAGTGTCGAGATGGGACGGAGGGAGGGACAGGGATAGTGTCGAGATGGGGAGGGAGGGACGGAGGGAGGGACAGGGATAGTGTCGAGATGGGGAGGGAGGGACGGAGGGAGGGACAGGGATAGTGTCGAGATGGGGAGGGAGGGACGGAGGGAGGGACAGGGATAGTGTCGAGATGGGGAGGGAGGGACAGGGATAGTGTTGAGATGGGACGGAGGGAGGGACAGGGATAGTGTCGAGATGGGACGGAGGGAGGGACAGAGATAGTGTCGAGATGGGACGGAGGGAGGGACAGAGATAGTGTCGAGATGGGACGGAGGTAGGGACAGAGCTAGTGTCCAGATGGGACGGAGGGAGGGACAGAGATAGTGTCGAGATGGGGAGGGAGGGACGGGGATAGTGTCGAGATGGGGAGGGAGGGACGGGGATAGTGTCGAGATGGGGAGGGAGGGACGGGGATAGTGTCGAGATGGGGAGGGAGGGACAGGGATAGTGTCGAGATGGGGAGGGAGGGACGGGGAGGGAGGGAGGGAGGGAGGGACAGGGATAATGTCGAGATGGGGAGGGAGGGACAGGGATAGTGTTGAGATGGGGAGGGAGGGACAGGGATAGTGTCGAGATGGGGAGGGAGGGACAGGGATAGTGTCGAGATGGGGAGGGAGGGACAGGGATAGTGTTGAGATGGGGAGGGAGGGACAGGGAGGGAGGGACAGGGATAGTGTCGAGATGGGAAGGGAGGGACAGGGATAGTGTCGAGATGGGGAGGGAGGGACAGGGATAGTGTCGTGATGGGGAGGGAGGGACAGGGATAGTGTTGATGGGGAGGGAGGGACAGGGATAGTGTTGAAATAGGGAGGGAGGGACAGGGATAGTGTCGAGATGGGGAGGGAGGGACAGGGATAGTGTCGAGATGGGGAGGGAGGGACAGGGATAGTGTCGAGATGGGGAGGGAGGGACAGGGATAGTGTCGAGATGGGGAGGGAGGGACAGGGATAGTGTCGAGATGGGGAGGGAGGGACAGGGATAGTGTCGAGATGGGGAGGGAGGGACAGGGATAGTGTCGAGATGGATGGGGAGGGAGGGAGGGACAGGGATAGTGTCGAGATGGGGAGGGAGGGAGGGACAGGGATAGTGTCGAGATGGGGAGGGAGGGACAGGGATAGTGTTGAAATAGGGAGGGAGGAACAGGGATAGTGTTGAGATGGGGAGGGAAGGACAGGGATTGTGTCGTGATGGGGAGGGAGGGACAGGGATAGTGTTGAAATAGGGAGGGAGGAACAGGGATAGTGTCGAGATGGGGAGGGAAGGACAGGGAGGGCGTGACAGGGATTGTGTCGTGATGGGGAGGGAGGGACAGGGATAGTGTCGAGATGGGGAGGGAGGGACAGGGATAGTGTCGTGATGGGAGGGAGGGACAGGGATAGTGTCGAGATGGGGAGGGAGGGACAGGGATAGTGTCGAGATGGGGAGGGAGGGACAGGGATAGTGTCGAGATGGGGAGGGAGGGACAGGGATAGTGTCGAGATGGGGAGGGAGGGAGGGACAGGGATAGTGTCGAGATGGGGAGGGAGGGACAGGGATAGTGTCGAGATGGGGAGGGAGGGAGGGACAGGGATAGTGTCGAGATGGGGAGGGAGGGACAGGTGTCGAGATGGGGAGGGAGGGACAGGGATAGTGTCGAGATGGGGAGGGAGGGATAGTGTCGAGATGGGGAGGGAGGGACAGGTGTCGAGATGGGGAGGGAGGGACAGGGATAGTGTCGAGATGGGGAGGGAGGGAGGGACAGGGATAGTGTCGAGATGGGGAGGGAGGGACAGGGATAGTGTCGAGATGGGAAGGGAGGGACGGAGGGAGGGACAGACATAGTGTCGAGATGGGGAGGGAGGGATAATATCGGGGAAATGTTAGCGATATGATTCTCTTCATCCATCCTCCTCACCCTCAGCCGTCTGAACCATAGAAACTCAATTACTAGAAGGGACAAAGCACCTCAGACCATGGTATGTCCATTCTAGTAATAGATTTCTATAGTCTGACCTAACCGTGTAATAGAAGTATAATAATGCTGTAATAATTAGAACCATACATAAACAGAAACATCCTCTCACTGTCAACTGCGTTTATTTTCAGCAAACTTAACATGTGTATATATTTGTATGAAAATAAGATTCAACCATTGAGACATAAACTGAACAAGTTCCACAGACATGTGACTAACAGAAATGGAATAATGTGTCCCTGAACAAAGGGGGGGTCGAAATCAAAAGTAACAGTCAGTATCTGGTGTGGCCACCAGCTGCATTAAGTACTGCAGTGCATCTCCTCCTCATGGACTGCACCAGATTTGCCAGTTATTGCTGTGAGATGTTATCCCACTCTTCCACCAAGGCACCTGCAAGTTCCCGGACATTTCTGGGGGGAATGACCCTAGCCCTCATCCTCCGATCCAACAGGTCCCAGACGTGCTCAATGGGATTGAGATCCGGGCTCTTCGCTGGCCATAACAAAACACTGACATTCCTGTTTTGCAGGAAATCACACACAGAACGAGCAGTATGGCTGGTGGTATTGTCATGCTGGAGGGTCATGTCAGGATGAGCCTGCAGGAAGGGTACCACATGAGGGAGGAGGATGTCTTCCCTATAACGCACAGCGTTGAGATTTCCTGCAATGACAACAAGCTCAGTCCGATGATGCTGTGAAACACCACCCCAGACCATGACGAGCCCTCCACCTCTAAATCGATCCCGATCCAGAGTCCAGTCCTCGGTGTAACCCTCATTCATTCGACAATAAACTCAAATCCGACCATCACCCCTGGTGAGACAAAACCGCGACTCGTCAGTGAAGAGCACGTTTTGCCAGTCCTGTCTGGTCCAGCGACGGTGGGTTTGTGCCCATAGGAGACGTTGTTGCCGGTGATGTCTGGTGAGGACCTGCCTTACTACAACAGGCCTTCAAGCCCTCAGTCCAGTCTCTCTCAGCCTATTTCGGACAGTCTGAGCACTGATGGAGGGATTGTGTGTTCCTGGTGTAACTCGGGCAGTTGTTGTTGCCATCCTGTACCTGTCCTGCAGGTGTAATGTTCTGATGTACCCATCCTGTGCAGGTGTTGTTACACGTGGTCTGCCACTGCGAGGACAATCAGCTGTCCGTCCTTTCTCCCTGTAGCGCTGTCTTAGGCGTCTCACAGTACGGACATTGCACTTTATTGTCCTGGCCACATCTGCAGTCCTCATGCCTCCTTGCAGCACGTTCACGCAGATGAGCAGGTACTCTGGGCATCTTTCTTTTGGTGTTTTACAGAGTCAGTAGAAAGGCCTCTTTAGTGTCCTAAGTTTTCATAACTGTGACCTTAATTGCCTACCGTCTGTGAGCTGTTAGTGTCTTAACGACGTTCCACAGGTGCATGTTCATTAATTGTTCATGGTTCATTGAACAAGCATGGGAAACAGTGTTTAAACCTTTTACAATGAAGATCTGTGAAGTTATTTGGATTTTTGCGAATTATCTTTAAAAGACAGGGTCCTGAAAAAAGGGCTGTTTCTTTATTTGCTGAGTTTATGTCATTGAGGTAATATGTCAGACATAATACAACATGTCGTATTTTAATTTCATTGCAGATGGTCTGTCCACAGCCAGGCCTTATTACAGTTTGTCAGCAGATGGTCTGTCCACAGCCAGGCCTTATTACAGTTTGTCAGCAGATGGTCTGTTCATAGCCAGACCTTATTACATTGTTTCAGTAAGGCCACAGGACTAATGTTGGTCCTTCATAGTGATTTCCTGTTCGGCACTGAGGTGTGAGCGTGCTTCAGGCAGTAATACAGGCCGTCATACTGTACCTTCAGTCTGCTCAGAACAGCCCGGCGTCTTTTAGGTTGGTTTTGATGACGTCTGTGATGGTGTTGAAGGCCTGGTTGACGTCCTGTGTCTCTACAGCGCAGGTGATGTGGGTGTAGATGGGTTTCTCCGCCTGCCTCAAGTTCAGAGACTCAAACTGCATCTTCACGTGGTTGCTGGCGTCTTCGTATGTGTTAGGCCCTATAGGGAGATAAGAGAGCTGTAAAAACTGATCAGAGACTAGTTGCTGGCGTCTTCGTATGTGTTAGGCCCTATAGGGAGATAAGAGAGCTGTAAAAACTGATCAGAGACTAGTTGCTGGCGTCTTCGTATGTGTTAGGCCCTATAGGGAGATAAGAGAGCTGTTAAAACTGATCAGAGACTAGTTGCGTCTTCGTATGTGTTAGGCCCTATAGGGAGATAAGAGAGCTGTAAAAACTGTATAGAGACTAGTTGCTGGCGTCTTCGTATGTGTTAGGCCCTATAGGGAGATAAGAGAGCTGTAAAAACTGATCAGAGACTAGTTGCTGGCGTCTTCGTATGTGTTAGGCCCTATAGGGAGATAAGAGAGCTGTTAAAACTGATCAGAGACTAGTTGCGTCTTCGTATGTGTTTGACAGAGGGAATAAGAGAGCTGTTAAAACTGATCAGAGACTAGTTGCGTCTTCGTATGTGTTTGACAGAGGGAATAAGAGAGCTGTAAAAACTGATCAGAGACTAGTTGTGTCTTCGTATGTGTTTGACAGAGGGAATAAGAGGGAGTTTCTTATTGTGTTTTAATTGAGTGAGAAAGATTTCAATGTATTCATTTTTTTTATGTATATATTTTATTTATTTAATCTTTATTTAACTAGGCAAGTCAGTTAAGAACAAAATCTTATTTACAATGACAGCCCAACCCGGACAATGCTGGGCCAACTGTGCGCAGCCCTATGGGACTCCCAATCACGGCCCTATGGGACTCCCAATCACGGCCCTATGGGACTCCCATTCACGGCCCTATGGGACTCCCATTCACGGCCCTATGGGACTCCCAATCACGGCCCTATGGGACTCCCAATCACGGCCCTATGGGACTCCCAATCACGGCCCTATGGGACTCCCAATCACGGCCCTATGGGACTCCCAAGCACGGCCCTATGGGACTCCCAAGCACGGCCCTATGGGACTCCCAGTCACGGCCGGATGAGATTCAGCCTGGAGTCATTCATCACACACTGTGAATACACTAAAAAACCAATGGTCAATAGTTCATGGAAAACAAGTTTTTGCCATTTTGGGACTCAAGAGTAGGACTCACCATCGTAGTCGGGGAAGCAGACATTGAGGTGGACATTCTTGATCTTCTCTTGGAAGATGTCCTTCTTGTTGAGGAAGAGCACGTGGATGGTGTCCTCGAAGAACCTGTGGTTGCAGATACTGTTGAATAGATGGAGAGACTCGTGCATGCGGTTCTGAAAAGAGAAGAGGACAGAAGAGGAATGAAGGATGGGTCATCGTCATCGTCGGGCTACAAAAGGGTCAATGCTCAACCTCCACTAGCTCGCTGCGGTCACACTAGTTGGTGAGGTTTGCAATATGGTTGAACCATATCAGCGTCTCCTCCCTCTCATCTGTACCCTCCTTTAGTTTAGTTTAACTTTGAAGTGTGTGTGTGTGTGTGTGTGTGTGTGTGTGTGTGTGTGTGTGTGTGTGTGTGTGTGTGTGTGTGTGTGTGTGAAACAGTTTGTGTGTGTATGTGAAAGAGTGTGTATGTGAAAAAGTGTGTATGTGAAAGAGTGTGTGTGTGTGTATGTATGTGAAACAGTGTGTGTGTGTGTATGTATGTGAAACAGTGTGTGTGATCACTCACCATTTCCTCGTCCTCCAGCAGCACCAGGTCATACGCGCTGAGGGAACTACAGAACAGGACACAATGGACGCCCTGGAAACAGTGGATCCACTTCTTCCTCTCTTCTCTTCTACCGCTCATATCAAACATCCTGTCCATCAGAGAGACACAATAATCAATCAATTAACCAATTATTAAGTGTCAACCTTTTTACAGGAGAGGAGCGATCAGTAACTCCAGTACAGTATCATGAGCTCCTCCAGGCTTTTTACACATAGTTCTTGTATATGGTGAGAGCGTGGTACTTGTAATACAAAGGTTGAAGGTTCAACTCCAGCAGGAATCACATACAAATACTGACAATGCATGCACACTGTATTATACGTTGCTATGAGTACAGACGCTACTACGTTGCTACGGTACAGACACTACGTTGCTAAGTTACAGGCACTACTACGTTGCTACGGTACAGACACTACTACGTTGCTACGGTACAGACACTACTACGTTGCTACGGTACAGACACTACTACGTTGCTACGGTACAGACGCTACTACGTTGCTACGGTACAGACGCTACTACGTTGCTACGGTACAGACGCTACTACGTTGCTACGGTACAGACGCTACTACGTTGCTACGGTACAGACGCTACTACGTTGCTACGGTACAGACGCTACTACGTTGCTACGGTACAGACGCTACTACGTTGCTACGGTACAGACGCTACTACATTGCTACGGAATAGACACTACTACGTTGATATGGTATAGACACTACTACGTTGTTACGGTAAATATGGAAAAGGAGGACTGAGCATGCCCCCATTCTCATCGACGGGGCTGTAGTGGAGTTGGTTGAGAGCTTTAAGTTCCTTGGCGTCCACATCCCCAACAAACTAACGTGGTCCAAACACACCAAGACAGTCGTGAAAAGGGCATGTCTAAACCTATTCCCCCTCAGGAGACTGAAAAGATTTGGCATGGGTCCTCAGACCCTCAAAAGGTTCTACAGCTGCACTATCGAGAGCATCCTGAATGGTTGCACCACTGCCTGGTATGGCAACTTCTCGGCTTCTGACCGCAATGTACTACAGAGGGTAGTGAGTACCCCCTGTATATAGCCTCCACAATGACTCTGTTCCGGTACCCCCTGTATATAGCCTCCACATTGACTCTGTACCAGTACCCCCTGTATATAGCCTCCACATTGACTCTGTACTGTTACCCCCTGTATATTGACTCTGTACCGGTACCCCCTGTATATAACCTCAACATTGACTCTGAACTGGTACCCCCTGTATATAGCCTCCACATTGACTCTGTACCTGTACCCCCTGTATATAGCCTCCACATTGACTCTGTACCGTAACACCCTGTATATAGCCTCCACATTGACTCTGTACCAGTACCCCCTGTATATAGCCTCGACATTGACTCTGTACTGGCACCCCCTGTATATAGCCTCCACATTGACTCTGAACTGGTACCCCCTGTATATAGCCTCCACATTGACTCTGTACCTGTACCCCCTGTATATAGCCTCCACATTGACTCTGTACCGTAACACCCTGTATATAGCCTCCACATTGACTCTGTACCGGTACCACCTGTATATAGCCTCCACATTGACTCTGTACCGATACCCCCTGTGTATAGCCTCCACATTGACTCTGTACCGGTACCCCCTGTGTATAGCCTCCACATTGACTCTGTACCGGTACCCCCTGTGTATAGCCTCCACATTGACTCTGTACAGGTACCCCCTGTATATAGCCTCCACATTGACTCTGTACCGGTACCCCCTGTATATAGCCTCCACATTGACTCTGTACCGGTACCCCCTGTATATAGCCTCCACATTGACTCTGTACCGTAACACCCTGTATATAGCCTCCACATTGACTCTGTACCGGTACCCCCTGTATATAGCCTCCACATTGACTCTGTACCGTAACACCCTGTATATAGCCTCCACATTGACTCTGTACCGTAACACCCTGTATATAGCCTCCACATTGACTCTGTACCAGTACCCCCTGTATATAGCCTCGACATTGACTCTGTACTGGCACCCCCTGTATATAGCCTCCACATTGACTCTGTACCAGCTACCCTCCTGTAGGTTTTAACTCTGACCCTGTTCCTTGAAAGCTACCGTCCTGTATTTTTTCATTCCAATACCAATCTATTCCACCTGATTCCAATAACTAACTGGATGATACACTGAATCAGGTTAGTTACAACTGCATCTGGAGTGAAAACCAACAGGAGGGTAGCTCTCCAGGAACAGGGTTGGAGTGAACCTATAGGAGGGTAGCTCTCCAGGAACAGGGTTGGAGTGAAAACCAACAGGAGGGTAGCTCTCCAGGAACAGGGTTGTAGTGAACCTATAGGAGGGTAGCTCTCCAGGAACAGGGTTGGAGTATCCTGATCTAATGGTTAAGATGTTGGGTAAGAAGTGGCTGGTTCAATTGCAACAGTTACACTACCTTGCCTTCATTTGACGTCTTTGCAGTTGAACTATAATGTACTGTGACAAAAGAGCCAGGTAGTTAGCTACTGTAGCTCACCTGAATTTAACATCTTTGCAGGTGAACTATAATTTACTGTGACAAAAGAGCCAGGTAGTTAACTACTGTAGCTCACCTGAATTTAACATCTTTGCAGGTGAACTATAATTTACTGTGACAAAAGAGCCAGGTAGTTAACTACTGTAGCTCACCTGCATTTAACATATTTGCAGGTGAACTATAATTTACTGTGACAAAAGAGCCAGGTAGTTAGCTACTGTAGCTCACCTGAATTTAACATCTTTGCAGGTGAACTATAATGTACTGTGACAAAAGAGCCAGGTAGTTAGCTACTGTAGCTCACCTGAATTTGACATCTTTGCAGATGAACCTCTCCTCATTGACCCCGCCGGTCTTGATCCTGCACCGAAGGATGTCCTGGTCGTTAGGGGTGAAGTCAGCCTGGGTGATGCGCTCCAGGTCACTGAGGAAGCTGTGTGAGAGGCAGTCAATCAATGAATCAATCAAGATCAGATCACTGAGTTAGCTGTGGGAGAGAGGCAGAGTAAATCAATCAACAAATCAATAAAATGTATTTAAAAAGCCTTTTTTAGATCAGCAGTTATTACAGAGTGCTTTACAGTAACTAGACCCCAAAGACAACAGCACTGTCTAGCATCCACAGAGGCCATAGACCAGGGATCCCCAACTGGCGGCCCGCAGGCCAAACTTTGGCCCGTGATTGATTTTATTTGGACCCTCAATTTTTCTGAACACCAAAAAAAACACTGAACAGAAATATAAATGCAACATGCAACATTTTCAAAGATTTTTACCGAGTTACGGTTCATATATGCAAATCAGTTAATTTAAATAAATACATTTGGCCCTAATCTATGGATTACACATGACTGGGAATACAGATATGCATCTGTTGATCACAAAAAAAATAGGGGCGTGGATCAGAAAACCAGTCAGTGTCTGGTGTGACCACCATTAGCCTCATGCAGCGCGACACATCTCCTTCACATAGAGTTGTTCAGGCTGTTGATTGTGGCCTGTGGAAAGTTGTTCCTCTCCTCTTCAATGGCTGTGTGAAGTTGCTGGATATTGTCAGGAACTGGAACACGCTGTCGTACACGTCGATCCAGAGCATCTTAAACATTCTACATGGGTGACATGTCTGGTGAGTATGCAGGCCATGGAAGAACGGGGACATTTTTCAGCTTTCATGAATTGTGTACAGATCCTTGAGACGTGGCCATGCATTGTCATGCTGAAACGGTGATGGCAGCTGACGAATGGCACAACAACGGGCCTCAGGATCTCATTACGATATCGCATTGTCATCCATAAAATGCTATTGTGTTCGTTGTCCATGGCTTATACCTGCTCCATACCATAACCCCACCGCCACCATGGGGGCACTCTGTTAACAACGTTGACATCAGCAATCCGCTCGCCCACAAGACGCCATACTCCGGGATTCATCCGTGAAGAGCACACTTCTCCAGCGTGTCAGTGGTCATCGAAGGTGAGCATTTTCCCACTGAAGTCGGTTACAACGGCGAACTGCAGTCAGGTCAAGATCCTGGTGAGGACAACGAGCACGCAAATGATCTTCCCCGAGACGATTTCTGAACATTTCTACAGAAATTCTTCCATTGTGCAAACCCACAGTTTCATCAGATGTCCGGGTGGCTGGTCTCAGACGATCCCGCATGGGAAGAAGTCGGATGTGGATGTCCTGGGCTGGCATGGTTGCAAGTGGTCTACGGTTGTGAGGCTGGTTGGGCGTTCTGCCAAATTCTCTTAAACGGCTTATGGTAGAGAAATTAACATTCAATAATCTGGTGGACATTCCTGTAGTCAGCATGCCGATTGCACGCTCCCTCAACGTGAGACAGCTGTGGCATTGTGTTGTGGGACAAAACTGCACATTTTAGAGTGGCCTTTTATTGTCCCCAGTACAAAGTGCACCTGTGTAATGATCATGCTGTTTAATCAGCTTCTTGATATGCCACACCTGTCAGGTGGATGGATTATCTTGGCAAAGGAGAAATGCTCACTAACAGGGATGTAAACAAATGTGAGCACTAAATTTGATAGAAAACCTTTTAGTGCGTATGGACAATTTCTGGGATCTTTAATTTCAGCTCAAGAAACATGGAACCAACACTTTACATGTTGCGTTTATATTTTTGTTCAGTATAAAAGACTGTAAAAACACCAGCAAAGTTATTTTAATTGTGTAAATCTGTCCAAAAGTATTCCCGTGTATAACAGATATATGTGATCGTATACAAATGTCAGAAAAATTTGAAATGGTCTTTTAGTCAAATATTATATATGTTTAGGCTTCTTGCTGTCAATTTGCATTCTACAAATGATTTGTAATTATGTTCCGGCCCCCTGACCCTCCGATCAAGAAGAAAACGTCCCGCGCCTGAATCTGGTTATTGAGCCATGCCATAGACTCACTAGTGAGCGGAGTCGAGGAGATGGTAGCCCTCGGCTGCTGACTCGAAACACTCCTGGATGCCAGGGTCCATCCACAGCTTCTTGATGCACTCAGCCAGCTCAGGAGACATGGTTCCCTCCTCAGTAGAGTTGGATAGGTTCTCCAGCTTCGTGCCTTCATCCTGGACACACAGAGAACAACACCCATACATGCATCAGTATAGCATAGCATGATGTAACATTACCAGGCAGAAAAGAAACACCTGAAACTACTGTAGAGCCCTCCACATTCTGGTCTTGAAGAGAATACAAAGACAAACTGTGGGGGGAGGTTCTCTTCTGCACTGTTCAACCAATCCAATGAATGCGGAGGAGGAGTTAAGATGAAGTCTCGCCTTAACATCCAAAAAGAGGAAGTCGAGTCACAGGCTCTCATTCCATTTCCCCTGACAACCAGAACTTCCGGTTGTTGGCAACTCCGCAATATTATAAAATGTGTACAGTATAGTATAGTATATCATGTCTATACAGTATAGTATAAAATGTATTTAGTGTAGTATATCATGTCTATATAGTATAACATGTCTGTATAGTATAACAGTATTGTACAGTATAACATGTCTATAGTATAACAGTATAGTATAACATAAGGTACAGTATAACATGTCTGTATAGTATAACAGTATTGTACAGTATAACATGTCTATAGTATAACAGTATAGTATAACATAAGGTACAGTATAACATGTCTGTATAGTATAACAGTATTGTACAGTATAACATGTCTATAGTATAACAGTATAATATAACAGTATAGTATATAGTATAACAGTATAATATAACAGTATAGTATAATATAACATAAGTTACAGTATAACATGTCTCTATAGTATAGCAGTATAGTATAACATAAGGTATAGTATAACATGTCTATAGTATAGCAGTATAGTATAGTATAACATAAGGTATAGTATAACATGTCTATATAGTATAACATGTATAACATGTCTACATGGTACAGTATAACATGTCTATAGTATAGCAGTATAGTATAGTATAACATAAGGTATAGTATAACATGTCTATATAGTATAACATGTATAACATGTCTACATGGTACAGTATAACATGTCTATAGTATAGCAGTATAGTATAGTATAACATAAGGTATAGTATAACATGTCTATATAGTATAACATGTATAACATGTCTACATGGTACAGTATAACATGTCTATAGTATAGCAGTATAGTATAGTATAACATAAGGTATAGTATAACATGTCTATATAGTATAACATGTATAACATGTCTACATGGTACAGTATAACATGTCTATAGTATAGCAGTATAGTATAGTATAACATAAGGTATAGTATAACATGTCTATATAGTATAACATGTATAACATGTCTACATGGTACAGTATAACATGTCTATAGTATAGCAGTATAGTATAGTATAACATAAGGTATAGTATAACATGTCTCTATAGTATAACAGTATAGTACAGTATAACATGTCTATAGTATAGCAGTATAGTATAGTATAACATAAGGTATAGTATAACATGTCTATATAGTATAACATGTATAACATGGTACAGTATATTATAGTATTGTTTCACACACACACGCAAACACCCAGCCTGCAGTACCCACCTCCGCAGCCGGTGAGCCGTACTTGATCCCCAGGATGCCCATGCCTCTGACGATGGACAGAGCTGACTGCAGGATGTTACCAAAGATCGCCCCTCTGGATGACACCTTCTCCTCCTTATTAAAACCACCCAGGTGAAGGATTCTGTGAAGAAGAAGAAGAACTATTGGGTTAGTATTGAGTCATTCCACTTTTTAAAAAATTGTTTAACGTAGTCCTTGTTGTGCATAGAGTTGTATGGTTTGTTTAACTTTGTGACATCTGAGTCTGTCACTCTGTGAAAGTGGAATTTCCCTGTGGCTCAATTATCCAAACTGCCACCTAGTGGTGCTTCTGTGGCAGTGCAGCTCACTTCTCTGCTGCCCCATATTAACAGAGAGAGAACCCGAAAAAGCGTACTTCATTTGTAACTTAACTTACTTCATTTGTTTTACGATGGTGCTTTTCCCAGACTCCTCAGCACCTGAAAGAAAACAAAAATACACCATTTATTACAACAGTTAAATAAAGGTCAACAATGTCATTTTTAATTACAAAGCTGACAAGGTGAAAAACCGGCCAATGTGCCCTTGAGCAAGGCACTTAACCCTAATTTGCTCCAGGGGTGTTCTACTATGACTGACCCTGTAAAACAACACATTTCACTACACTATCCGGTGTACGCGACAATAAAATATCTTAATACTCCTGGACCTGGTGGCCAGCGAAACATAGGGTTATTCCCAAATGGCACCCTCTTCCCTATATAGTGCCCTAATTTTGACCAGAGCCCTATGGGACCGATTGAAAATAGAGCAGTTTGACAGAACAGTCTGTGTGGAGATCACTGACATCTCCTTACTGGGACTCAGAACACACCGGGACAAAGGCCTGGATGTCACTTAAAAACCTTTATTTTAAAACCTTCATTTTAAACGCTATTGTTTGACCAGTGCTTAATAGGATGCCATTTGAGAGGCAGGCTGGGTCTCTCAGAGACTTCAGGGTAAAAAAGATCTTGATGTCACCTAAAATATTTATTTTAAACCTTTTATTTTAAAACCTTTAAAACTAAAATACTATGGGTGCCTACCCCAACATGTAACCAGACCAGTGCAGCACGGCTCAGCTCGTTTTTTGAGCTCAGATGGACCCTTATTCCCTACATAGTGCACTACTTTAGACCAGAGTCCGATGGAACCCTCTTCCCTACATAGTGCACTACTTTAGACCAGAACCCTATGGAACCATCTTACCTACATAGTGCACTACTATAGACCAGAACCCTATGGAACCCTCTTCCCTACATAGTGCACTACTTTAGACCAGAGCCCTATGGAACCCTCTTCCCTACATTGTGCACTACTTTAGACCAGAACCCTATGGAACCCTCTTCCCTACATAGTGCACAACTGCTTAAATAGGGTTCCGTTTGGGATGTAACCTGGTTCTCTCAGGCAGATTAGGACAAAGGCCTCGATGTCACTTATTTAAACCCCTTTATTTAAACACCATATTGAAAAGAAGACCTCGGCTTTATTGTGTTTTTAGCCTCGCTTACAGTTCATGTAATGCTGTGTCAACCTGCTACTTTCAAATGTCCCATAAGTTCAATCAATCAACACTATGGTACCGATCCCACCCTGTACCAAGCACGTGTGTTAGTACCTATTGCTCAGCACTTAGCCTGGTTCCAGTTCTGTTTGTGCTGTCTTGCCATGACAACGAACATAGATAGGAATAGGTTATACAACACAAACAATCTGGTGCCCAGGCTGAGCTTAAAGACTCTCTCTGTTAACCATCACCTCTGCATCCTGCTGCCTCTCTCCTCTCAGCTGAGCTTAAAGACTCTCTCTACAGGTCTCTCTGTTAACCATCACCTCTGCATCCTGCTGCCTCTCTCCTCTCAGCTGAGCTTAAAGACTCTCTCTGTTAACCATCACCTCTGCATCCTGCTGCCTCTCTCCTCTCAGCTGAGCTTAAAGACTCTCTCTGTTAACCATCACCTCTGCATCCTGCTGCCTCTCTCCTCTCAGCTGAGCTTAAAGACTCTCTCTGTTAACCATCACCTCTGCATCCTGCTGCCTCTCTCCTCTCAGCTGAGCTTAAAGACTCTCTCTGTTAACCATCACCTCTGCATCCTGCTGCCTCTCTCCTCTCAGCTGAGCTTAAAGACTCTCTCTGTTAACCATCACCTCTGCATCCTGCTGCCTCTCTCCTCTCAGCTGAGCTTAAAGACTCTCTCTGTTAACCATCACCTCTGCATCCTGCTGCCTCTCTCCTCTCAGCTGAGCTTAAAGACTCTCTCTGTTAACCATCACCTCTGCATCCTGCTGCCTCTCTCCTCTCAGCTGAGCTTAAAGACTCTCTCTGTTAACCATCACCTCTGCATCCTGCTGCCTCTCTCCTCTCAGCTGAGCTTAAAGACTCTCTCTGTTAACCATCACCTCTGCATCCTGCTGCCTCTCTCCTCTCAGCTGAGCTTAAAGACTCTCTCTGTTAACCATCACCTCTGCATCCTGCTGCCTCTCTCCTCTCAGCTGAGCTTAAAGACTCTCTCTGCTAACCATCACCTCTGCATCCTGCTGCCTCTCTCCTCTCAGCTGAGCTTAAAGACTCTCTCTGTTAACCATCACCTCTGCATCCTGCTGCCTCTCTCCTCTCAGCTGAGCTTAAAGACTCTCTCTGTTAACCATCACCTCTGCATCCTGCTGCCTCTCTCCTCTCAGCTGAGCTTAAAGACTCTCTCTGTTAACCATCACCTCTGCATCCTGCTGCCTCTCTCCTCTCAGCTGAGCTTAAAGACTCTCTCTGTTAACCATCACCTCTGCATCCTGCTGCCTCTCTCCTCTCAGCTGAGCTTAAAGACTCTCTCTGTTAACCATCACCTCTGCATCCTGCTGCCTCTCTCCTCTCAGCTGAGCTTAAAGACTCTCTCTGTTAACCATCACCTCTGCATCCTGCTGCCTCTCTCCTCTCAGCTGAGCTTAAAGACTCTCTCTGTTAACCATCACCTCTGCATCCTGCTGCCTCTCTCCTCTCAGCTGAGCTTAAAGACTCTCTCTGTTAACCATCACCTCTGCATCCTGCTGCCTCTCTCCTCTCAGCTGAGCTTAAAGACTCTCTCTGTTAACCATCACCTCTGCATCCTGCTGCCTCTCTCCTCTCAGCTGAGCTTAAAGACTCTCTCTGTTAACCATCACCTCTGCATCCTGCTGCCTCTCTCCTCTCAGCTGAGCTTAAAGACTCTCTCTGTTAACCATCACCTCTGCATCCTGCTGCCTCTCTCCTCTCAGCTGAGCTTAAAGACTCTCTCTGTTAACCATCACCTCTGCATCCTGCTGCCTCTCTCCTCTCAGCTGAGCTTAAAGACTCTCTCTGTTAACCATCACCTCTGCATCCTGCTGCCTCTCTCCTCTCAGCTGAGCTTAAAGACTCTCTCTGTTAACCATCACCTCTGCATCCTGCTGCCTCTCTCCTCTCAGCTGAGCTTAAAGACTCTCTCTGTTAACCATCACCTCTGCATCCTGCTGCCTCTCTCCTCTCAGCTGAGCTTAAAGACTCTCTCTGTTAACCATCACCTCTGCATCCTGCTGCCTCTCTCCTCTCAGCTGAGCTTAAAGACTCTCTCTGTTAACCATCACCTCTGCATCCTGCTGCCTCTCTCCTCTCAGCTGAGCTTAAAGACTCTCTCTGTTAACCATCACCTCTGCATCCTGCTGCCTCTCTCCTCTCAGCTGAGCTTAAAGACTCTCTCTGTTAACCATCACCTCTGCATCCTGCTGCCTCTCTCCTCTCAGCTGAGCTTAAAGACTCTCTCTGTTAACCATCACCTCTGCATCCTGCTGCCTCTCTCCTCTCAGCTGAGCTTAAAGACTCTCTCTGTTAACCATCACCTCTGCATCCTGCTGCCTCTCTCCTCTCAGCTGAGCTTAAAGACTCTCTCTGTTAACCATCACCTCTGCATCCTGCTGCCTCTCTCCTCTCAGCTGAGCTTAAAGACTCTCTCTGTTAACCATCACCTCTGCATCCTGCTGCCTCTCTCCTCTCAGCTGAGCTTAAAGACTCTCTCTGTTAACCATCACCTCTGCATCCTGCTGCCTCTCTCCTCTCAGCTGAGCTTAAAGACTCTCTCTGTTAACCATCACCTCTGCATCCTGCTGCCTCTCTCCTCTCAGCTGAGCTTAAAGACTCTCTCTGTTAACCATCACCTCTGCATCCTGCTGCCTCTCTCCTCTCAGCTGAGCTTAAAGACTCTCTCTGTTAACCATCACCTCTGCATCCTGCTGCCTCTCTCCTCTCAGCTGAGCTTAAAGACTCTCTCTGTTAACCATCACCTCTGCATCCTGCTGCCTCTCTCCTCTCAGCTGAGCTTAAAGACTCTCTCTGTTAACCATCACCTCTGCATCCTGCTGCCTCTCTCCTCTCAGCTGAGCTTAAAGACTCTCTCTGTTAACCATCACCTCTGCATCCTGCTGCCTCTCTCCTCTCAGCTGAGCTTAAAGACTCTCTCTGTTAACCATCACCTCTGCATCCTGCTGCCTCTCTCCTCTCAGCTGAGCTTAAAGACTCTCTCTGTTAACCATCACCTCTGCATCCTGCTGCCTCTCTCCTCTCAGCTGAGCTTAAAGACTCTCTCTGTTAACCATCACCTCTGCATCCTGCTGCCTCTCTCCTCTCAGCTGAGCTTAAAGACTCTCTCTGTTAACCATCACCTCTGCATCCTGCTGCCTCTCTTCAGTTGCTCGACGTGGCCGGTTGTCACATCATTACGCACACCTGTCACAGTCGTTACACGCACCTGCGCCTCATGACACTCACCTGGACTCCATCACCTTCCTGATTACCTCCCCTGTATCTGTCCGTCCGCTTTGTTCTCTCCTCGGGTGTTATTGACTCTGTACGCTTTCCATGTTTATTATTTTGTACTATATTTATTATAAAATGTGCAATTCCTGTACTTCCTGACTCCCAGTGTACACTTTTTTTTTAGCTTTATTTAACTAGGCAAGTCAGTTAAGAACAAATTCTTATTTTCAATGACAGCCCCTGTTCGGGGGTTTGAACTTGCAACCTTCCGGTTACTAGACCAACGCTCTAACCACTGGGCTACCCTGCCGCCCCACAATGTATCCCTTGTAAAAGAGGTATTCTGGCCTCAGTGGGACTTCCTGGACAAATAAAGGACAAATAAAGGTTAAATAAAAACAAAATACAAATTGGGCAATAGAAACCCAAGAGGGACCACCTTCTGAAGGAGATGGGTTCTCTATTTAGTCTACTCTAATTGGTTAAGTCCTGAACCACTCCTAGTCACAGATAGCACCCATTGGCTCAGTGCCCATCCACTTCCCTATTGAGTGTTGGGTTTCATGTCTCCTGTGTCTTAACACATCAAGCAGTATGTAACCTGGTCCTGTGTCTTAACACATCAAGCATTATGTAACCTGATCCTGTCTTAACACATCAAGCAGTATGTAACCTGGTCCTGTGTCTTAACACATCAAGCAGTATGTAACCTGGTCCTGTGTCTTAACACATCAAGCATTATGTAACCTGGTCCTGTGTCTTAACACATCAAGCAGTATGTAACCTGGTCCTGTGTCTTAACACATCAAGCATTATGTAACCTGATCCTGTCTTAACACATCAAGCAGTATGTAACCTGGTCCTGTGTCTTAACACATCAAGCAGTATGTAACCTGGTCCTGTCTTAACACATCAAGCAGTATGTAACCTGGTCCTGTGTCTTAACACATCAAGCAGTATGTAACCTGGTCCTGTCTTAACACAACAAGCATTATGAAACCTGGTCCTGTGTCTTAACACATCAAGCATTATGTAACCTGGTCCTGTGTCTTAACACATCAAGCATTATGTAACCTGATCCTGTGTATTAACACATCAAGCATTATGTAACCTGATCCTGTCTTAACACATCAAGCATTATGAAACCTGATCCTGTCTTAACACAACAAGCAGTATGTAACCTGGTTCTGTGTCTTAACACAACAAGCATTATGTAACCTGGTCCTGTGTCTTAACACATCAGGCAAAATGTAACCTGGTCCGGTCTTAACACATCAAGCATTATGTAACCTGGTCCTGTGTCTTAACACATCAAGCATTATGTAACCTGGTCCTGTGTCTTAACACATCAAGTAGTATGTAACCTGGTCCTGTGTCTTAACACATCAAGCAGTATGTAACCTGGTCCTGTGTCTTAACACAACAAGCAGTATGTAACCTGGTCCTGTGTCTTAACACATCAAGCAGTATGTAACCTGATCCTGTCTTAACACATCAAGCAGTATGTAACCTGGTCCTGTCTTAACACATCAAGCATTATGTAACCTGATCCTGTCTTAACACATCAAGCATTATGTAACCTGATCCTGTCTTAACACATCAAGCATTATGTAACCTGATCCTGTCTTAACACATCAAGCATTATGTAACCTGATCCTGTCTTAACACAACAAGCATTATGTAACCTGGAAACATTTCGTTTGGCCACTGTGGATCAAGAGATATCACTGCCCGTGCAATAAAACAACAATCAACCTGAGAAACGAGACCTTAAAACTTGTGTTCGCTTCCCATCCCCAATCTAATGTCTAGGCTTTACTGCATAGGGCTAACAAAAATGTATTGGGACAAATTCACTTATATGTGTATTAAAGTAGTAAAAAGTCTATTTGCTCCCATATTCCTAGCATGCAATGACTACGTCAAGCTTGTGACTATACACATTTTTGGTATGCATTTGCTCATTATTTTGGTTGTGTTTAAGATTAAGAGAGAGTTAGACCCTGTCATATACCCCCCAAAAATGCTAACCTACCCTTATTGAAATGGTGAGAGGTTAGCATGTTATTCTCATTCATTATTCACGGTTCATTCAGGATTATCCGTAATCATGGTAGCATCCACATTAATGTAGAAGTGTTCAGAAACATATTCTGTTCTTATTTATAATAAAAGTGGCTCCAAAATGACACAATACATTATTTACCATTAATATCTATTGGGCTCAAAATAATCTGAAACACAACCAAAACAAACAGCAAATGCATCCAACAAGTTTGTTGAGTCACAAGCTTGATGTAATCATTACGTGCTGTGGATATAGGACCAAATACATTAGCTTTTCACCACTTTCGTACTCAAGTGAATTTGTCCCAATAGTTTTGCTCTCCTAAAATGGGGGGGACTATGTACATAAAGTGCTGTAATTTCTAAACGGTTCAGCTGATATGGATCTAAATACCCTCAAATTAAAGCTGACAGTCTGCACTGTTTGATTTCAAGTAGAGAGTATAAAGACAAAATAAGACAAATGCTTCAATGTTCCAATGATTAGAAAGGGCACTGTATATACTGACTTGTTTCGGGATCTGATCTTTGACCTTGATTGAGACTTTAAGTGGCTACATGCAGAGAGGCTAAGAGAATTACCCCTTTCACACTACTGAACCTCAGCCCAGTCAAACCATGCTGATCTGAGAACCTAGTCAAACCCTGCTGATCTGAGAACCCATCTGAACCCTGCTGATCTGAGAACCCATCTGAACCCAGCTGATCTGAGAACCCATCTGAACCCTGTTGATCTGAGAACCCATCTGAACCCTGCTGGTCTGAGAACCCATCTGAACCCTGCTGATCTGAGAACCCATCTGAACCCTGCTGGTCTGAGAACCCATCTGAACCCATACATCATAGGTGCTGGAAGAGGAACTAGGTGAAAATAACACTAAGTCAGAGCCAGTACAGTTTGGATTGGGTCAGAATGATGTGGAGTAAAGTACTTAAGTAGTACTTTAAAGTCTTTTTATTTAAGTCGTTTTTGGGGGTCTCTGTCACTATTTATTTATTTACAACTTTTACTTTTACTCCACTACATTCCTAAAGAAAATAATGTACTTTTTACTCCATACATTTTTCCTGACACACAAAAGTACTCGTTACATTTTGAATGCTTAGCAGGACAGAAAAATGGTCCAATTCACACACTTATCAAGAGAACCTGCCTGGTCATCTACTGCCTCTAATCTGGTGGACTCATTAAACACAAGTGCTTTGTTGTGTTGGAGTGTGCCCCTGTCTATCGTCAATTTAAAAAAACAAGAAAATCATGCCTTCTGGTTTGCTTAATATAAGGAATTTGAAATTATTAATACTTTTACTTTTAATAATTAAGTATATTTAGCAATTACATTTACTTTTGATACTTAAATATATTTAAAACCAAATAATTTTAGACTTTTACTCAAGTAGTATTTTACTGGGTGATTTTCACTTTTACTTGAGTCATTTTCTATTAAAAACTTCTTATGGCTGAGATCCCGTTAACGGGATCGATATGACAACAGCCAGTGAAAGTGCAGGGAGCCAAATTCAAACAACAGAAATCTCCTAATTTAAAATTCCACAAACATACAAAAGTATCTTATACCATTTTAAAGGTAATCTAATTTCTGATTTCAAAAAGGCTTTACAGCGAAAGCACCACAAACGATTATGTTAGGTCAACACCAAGTCACAGAAAAACACAGCCATTTTTCCAAGCCAAAGACAGGAGTCATAAAAAGCAGAAATAGAGATAAAATGAATCACTAACCTTTGATGATCTTCATCAGATGACACTCATAGGACTTCATGTTACACAATGCATGTATGTTTTGTTCGGTAAAGTTCATATTTATATCAAAAAATCTCATCCGGTGATTTTGCAGAGAGCCACATCAATTTCCAGAAATACTCATAATAAACGTTGATCAAAGATACAAGTGTTAACATGGAATTTTAGATCCACTTCTCCTTAATGCAACCGCTGTGTCAGATTTCAAAAAAGCTTTATGAAAAAAGCAAACCATGCAATAATCTGAGTACGGCGCTCAGAGCCCAAACCAGCCAAAAAGATATCCGCGATATTGTGCAGTCAACAGAAGTCAGAAATAACATGATAAATATTCACTTACCTTTGATGATCTTCATCAGAATGTACTCCCAGGAATCCCAGTTCCACAATAAATGTTTGTTTTGTTCGATAATGTCCATCATTTATGTCCAAATAGCTACTTTAGTAAACAAATCCAAAGTCACGAAGCGCGTTCACTAGGAGCAGACGAAATGTCAAAAAGTTCCGTTACAGTCCGTAGAAACATGTCAAACGATGTATAGAATCAATCTTTAGGATGTTTTTAACATACATCTTCAATAATGTTCCAACTGGAGAATTCCTTTGTCTGTAGAAAAGCAACGCAATACGAGCTACCTCTCACGTGAATGAGCCTCACGAGCCTGTGGCACTCTGCCAGACCACTGACTCAAAGAGCCCTTATGAGCCCCTCCTTTTACAGTAGAAGACTGAAACAAGTTTCTAAAGACTATTGACATCTAGTGGAAGCATTAGGAAGTGCAACATGACCAATAGCCCACTGTATCTTCAATAGGGAATGAGTTGAAAATCGACTAACCTCAGATTTCCCACTTCCTGGCTGGATTTCTTCTCAGGTTTTTGCCTGCCATATGAGTTCTATTATACTCACAGACATCATTCAAACAGTTTTAGAAACTTCAGAGTGTTTTCTATCAAAATGTACTAACAATATGCATGTATTTGCAACTGGGACTGAGTAGCAGGCCCTTTACTCTGGGCACCTCTGGGCACCTTATTCATCCAAGCTACTCAATACTGCCCCCAGCCATAATTAAGGTATCTTTACTTTTACTCAAGTATGGCAATTGGGTACATTTTCCACCACTGTGTGAAAGTACAGTTTGGATTGGGTCAGCATGATAGTGTGAAAGGTTAAATGCTGTCTGACGAGAGGATGGGTACACCAATCTGGACTGGATTCTGAGACTGGACTAAACCAGTTAGAGTAATAGGCTTGACCTCTCATCAGCAAGGGAACATGATTGACTTGGACCTAAAGTAGTGATTCTTTCAGCACCTCACTGTGTCCTGACTTTCACCTGGACTACAACTCTTCTGGGAAGGAGCAATGTACCTCAGGGAGAAATGTACTTCAATGTACCTCAGGGAGAAATGTACTTCAATGTACCTCAGGGAAAAATGTACTTCAATGTACCTCAGTAGCCTCGGTTTTTCTAATGACTGCCTTGCCTGGTTCACCAACTACTTTGCAGACAGAGTTCAGTGTGTCAAATCGGAGGGCATGTTGTCCGGTCCTCTGGAAGTCTCTATGGGCATGCCACAGGGTTCAATTCTCGGGCCGACTATTTTCTCTGTATACATCAATGATGTTGCTCTTGCAGCGGGCGATTCCCTGATTCACCTCTACGCAGACGACACCATTCTGTATAGTTCTGGCCCTTCCTTGGACACTGTGCTATCTAACCTCCAAACGAGCTTCAATGCCATACAACACTCCTTCCGTGGCCTCCAACTGCTCTTAAACGCTAGTAAAACCAAATGCATGCTTTTCAACCGTTCGCTGCCTGCACCCGCACGCCCGAATAGCATCACCACCCTGGATGGTTCCGACCTAGAATATGTGGACATCTATAAGTATCCAGGTGTCTGGCTAGACTGTAAACTCTCCTTCCAGACTCATCAAACATCTCCAATCTAAAATCAAATCTAGAGTCGGCTTTCTATTCCGCAACAAAGCCTCCTTCACTCACGCCGCCAAACTTACCCTAGTAAAATTGACTATCCTACCGATCCTCGACTTTGGCAATGTCATCTACAAAATAGCTTCCAATACTCTACTCAGCAAACTGGATGCAGTTTATCACAGTGCCATCCTTTTTGTTACTAAAGCACCTTATACCACCCACCACTGCGACCTGTATGCTCTAGTCGGCTGGCCCTCGCTACATATTCGTCACCAGACCCACTGGCTCCAGGTCATCTACAAGTCCATGCTAGGTAAAGCTCCGCCTTATCTCAGTTCACTCTTCTCGATGGCAACACCCACCCGTAGCACGCGCTCCAGCAGGTGTATCTCACTGATCATCCCTAAAGCCAACACCTCATTTGGCCGCCTTTCCTTCCAGTTCTCTGCTGCCTGCGACTGGAACGAATTGCAAAAATCGCTGAAGTTGGAGACTTTTATATCCCTCACCAACTTTAAACATCTGCTATCTGAGCAGCTAACCGATCGCTGCAGCTGTACATAGTCTATCAGTAAATAGCCAACCCAATTGACCTACCTCATCCCCATACTGTTTTTAATGATTTACTTTTCTGCTCTTTTGCACACCATTATATCTTCCTGCACACGACCATCTGATCATTTATCACTCCAGTGTTAATCTGCTAAATTGTATTTATTCGCCTACCTCCTCATGCCTTTTGCACACAATGTATATAGACTCTTTTTTTTATTTTGTTCTACTGTGTTATTGATTTGTTTATTGTTTACTCCATGTGTAACTCTGTGTTATCTGTTCACACTGCTATGCTTTATCTTGGCCAGGCCACAGTTGTAAATGAGAACTTGTTCTCAACTAGCCTACCTGGTTAAATAAAGGTGTTCTCAACTAGCCTACCTGGTTAAATAAAGGTGAAATAAAATAAAATAGAAATTTACTTCAATGTACCTCAGGGAAAAATGTACTTCAATGTACCTCAGGGAGAAATGTACTTCAATGTACCTCAGGGAGAAATGTACTTCAATGTACCTCAGGGAGAAATGTACTTCAATGTACCTCAGGGAGAAATTTACTTCAATGTACCTCAGGGAGATATTTACTTCAATGTACCTCAGGGAGAAATTTACTTCAATGTACCTCAGGGAGAAATGTACTTCAATGTACCTCAATGTACCTCAGGGAGAAATGTACCTCAGGGAGAAATGTACCTCAATGTACCTTAAAGCTCTTAGTCTGAACTTTAACAATGTTCCTTATTTTCTAGGTTCAGTCACATATATCTTAAAACATTCTATGAGAAAGAACATTATGCCTTGATCTGTGTTAGTTTGCTCTTAACTGTCAATGTTCAGACAAAGTGTTGCTCTTAACCAGGGCTGCCCAACCTACAGTCCCGTGGGACTGAAACCCCCACAAGACTGTAGATCTCCAGGAAGAGGAATTGGACTGAAAACCTACAGGACAGTAGATTTCCAGGAAGATGGTTTGGCAGCCCTGCTCTTAACTGTCAATGTTCAGATAGAGTGAATAATCAATTCACAGACAAAAACAGGACTTAATTTTCTGTGTTTGATTGAAATGTGACCATAGAGAAAGCATCATATCATTTCATCGACTATATTCAACAGCAGAAACATTAAATGTGCAAATTACAGATGTTTTTCAAACAGGTGACATCTGGTAATCTCAATTTAATTTTAAATAGTTTTAGTGCTATCGGGAGGCCAAATGTGTTGTGTTAAATGTTGCACAACAAATATCCTGTTTATTGTTCCATGGTATTTAGTTGAAATATATCCTTTCAGTTTCTATATGAACAGGGAAAAAATATGATGGGGGATCCTAACCTCTTAGCCATTAGACCAAAAGGACATCCTTCTGGCTTCTAAGTCTCAGACAGGGTTAACTCTTCACAATAACGTGATGATTTTCAAATCACCTCCGATACATTCACACCAATGGGTTCAGTTCTCTTACCCAGCATCAGCACTTTAACTGCCTTAGACTCTGCCAGCTGCTTCTTCAGCTCCTTGGAGTCTATCCCCTCCTCTCCCTCCATCTCCAGATCCTCCGGCTGGTCCATCGACATCTTGGCGGTTAGTTGTCCGGAGTGCCTAACTACACAGAAACAGCCTTTCAGTCACTAAACGATGTGTGATCGCCCAGATAAAGGAACAATCAGTTAGATCGTTAAGTAGTTGTTGGCTAGGTAGGCTACTGTTCAAAGGTTGAGTCAGAGTGTCGCTCCTCTGCAGGTTCAGGTGCTAAATGTCACTCGGGTAGTCTCTGTGGTTTAAAGCTCATGTCATAGAACATGGAACCAGAAGCCAAATCCTATTAACACAGCTAATCAGGTCTGGACTGAAGAGACCAAAACACGACCAATTTGGCTCCTCTACGGTTGGTTAGGGATTTGATATGGAGAGATGCATTGACTGTTCCCGTTTTCTGTAACTTTGACACCAGAGAATGACCTTTCAAAGGTTTTGTACTTTATATGATTTATTAAAGAGCATTGGTACCTCCATTAGAGGACTTTAAAATGAAATGTATATATATATAGGTATATAGCCATTGATTCTTCAAGACCATAACTCAATGCCTTATGAGCTTGTTGTTTTACTCCAATGTTTGTAAACACAGTACATGTAAACAAATACTGTGTAGCCTGAAAACATGGTTCCTACTATAATGTTGATATCATGGATGGTCAGTCATTGTGTCATATCTCTGTCTAGCAGAGAGTGGTTACATTTCTCCAGCCCCGTCCCTCAGCTGTTTAACAGGTTTGTTATTGTTTGAACTGCAGATTGCCCTTTTAAGAGCTCTTGTACATGATTAAAAAGTGCAGGTTCCTATTACTGTGATGCTTCCAGTACTATATAAACCATTCTGTAAAGGACAATGGGAAAGAAACATTACCGAGCTAGCACAGCACAGTTCAGGTCGGCACGATCGTGTGAGAAGGTTATGGGTGTGTGCAGGCTTTTGATCCAGCACTGCTTTAGCCTACCTCATCACACCCTTAGACCAGGGTTAACCTACCTCATCACCCCTTAGACCAGGGTTAACCTACCTCATCACCCCTTAGACCAGTGTTAACCTACCTCATCACCCCCTTAGACCAGGGCTAACCTACCTCATCACCCCCTTAGACCAGGGTTAACCTACCTCATCACAACCTTAGATCAGGGTTAACCTACCTTAGACCAGGGTTAACTTACCTCATCACAACCTTAGACCAGGGTTAACCTACCTCATCACCCCCTTAGACCAGGGTTAAACTACCTCATCACCCCCTTAGACCAGGGTTAAACTACCTCATCACAACCTTAGACCAGGGTTAACCTACCTCATCACCCCCTTAGACCAGGGTTAAACTACCTCATCACCCCCTTAGACCAGGGTTAAACATCCTCATCACCCCCTTAGACCAGGGTTAAACTACCTCATCACCCCCTTAGACCAGGGTTAAACTACCTCATCACCCCCTTAGACCAGGGTTAATCTACCTCATCACAACCTTAGACCAGGGTTAACCTACCTCATCACAACCTTATACCAGGGTTAACCTACCTCATCACCCCCTTAGACCAGGGTTAAACTACCTCATCACCCCCTTAGACCAGGGTTAACCTACCTCATCATTCCCTTAGACCAGGATTAACCTACCTCATCACAACCTTAGATCAGGGTTAACCTACCTCATCACAACCTTAGATCAGGTTTAACCTACCTCATCACAACCTTAGATCAGGGTTAACCTACCTCATCAGGACCTTAGACCAGGGTTAACCTACCTCATCACGACCTTAGATCAGGGTTAACCTACCTCATCAGGACCTTAGACCAGGGTTAACCTACCTCATCACAACCTTAGATCTGGGTTAACCTACCTCATCACAACCTTAGACCAGGGTTAACCTACCTCATCACAACCTTAGACCAGTGTTAACCTACCTCATCAGGACCTTAGACCAGGGTTAACCTACCTCATCAGGACCTTAGACCAGGGTTAACCTACCTCATCACGACCTTAGACCAGGGTTAACCTACCTTATCACGAGAGTGGGATTCTGACTCACCTCCGCAACACCTTAGACCAGGGTTCAGCTCCCACCCATGACAAAGGCAACTACAGGAGTGTTGGTGAACCCTGGCAGAACCCTGGTAGAACCTTGGTCAAACCCTGGCAGAACCCTGACGCAGTTCAAGAACCCTGGTAACCTCTCCGGAAGAACACTTTTATCCCCAAAAAGAAAGAAGGGAACCCCGATCTAAGGCTTGCATCTCTCCATCTGGACTCACATGCTTTCCTGAGATAGTCAGCATCAGATGGACGTCACTGAATCTCCCCTAACCGAAACGCTAAGTGACAGCTAGCTAATTTACTCCAGATCCAAATCCCCAAAGGCTTCCATTGACAGCTAATCATGGCCTCATCATCTAGCCAATCCAATGAATGTCTCTAAGGCGTGGATGGCTGGACTAGGCCAACCACACACATAGGCGCACGAGTAGACATTCACACACGCAAGTGCACATGGACACGCACTTGCATGCATACGCGCAGATACACACACACACACACACACACATATATATATATATATATGCACGAGCACAGACACACACACACCACCCCCACCATCATCACTGCTGATCTGTTGAGGAGATTACCCCTACAGAGCCCCTGATCCACCCAGGGAGGGACAGGCTTAAACCGGGCAGATGGCCCCTTGCCGTCTGTGTGGGTGGACTCTGGGCAAATAGAGGAGCAACTGGGTCACCCTGCTCAGCCATGGAACGGCCCCAAAGCTTTGCATGTCATGAGTTTAATACCAAGCGGGTGGCCCTGTCCCAGACTCCCAGAGTCAATCCCCAGCGTATTGTACTCTTTTGGGTCCAATTGATTGCCATGTGTGACTAACTGGTCTCTGAACCCGGGTCATCTGTGCACCACAACACTGGGAGGTTCCTCGGCGAGTTAGAGTCTAGGCGTTACTCACTACGACAGCATGGTTGACCACATCACCATGGTTACACATGCTCAATTATTTGTATCTTTTTTTTATTTTTTATATTTCAGATAGATAGTAGCTTCTATCAATGTAATTGTCTGCATCATTTCGAATCGCCCATATATGTGTTTTATAAATGTACAGTACCAGTGAAAAGTTTGGACACACCTACTCATTCAAGGGTTTTTCTTTCTTTTTTACTATTTTCTACATTGTAGAAAAACAGTGAAGACATCAACACTATGAAATAACACATATGGAATCGTATAGTAACCAAAAAAGTGTTAAACAAATGAAAATATATTTTAAATTTGAGATTCTACAAAGTAGCCACCCTTTGCCTTGATGACAGCTTTGCACACTCTTGGCATTCTCTCAACCAGCTTCATGAGGTAGTCACCTGGAATGCATTTCATTTAACAGGTGTGCCTTGTTAAAAGTTCATTTGTGGAATTTCTTTCCATCTTGATGTTTGAGCGAATCAGTTGTGTTGTGACAAGGTAGGGGTGGTATACAGAAGACAGCCCTATTTGGTAAAAGACCAAGTCCATATTATGGCAAGAACAGCTAAAATAAGCAAAGAGAAATGACAGTCCATCATTACTTTAAGACATGAAGGTCAGTCAATCCGGAAAATGTCAAGAACTTTTCAAGTTTCTTCAAGTGCAGTCGCAAAACCATCAAACGCTATGATGAAACTCTCATGAAGACCGCCACAGGAAAGGAAGACCCAGAGTTACACCTCTGCTGCAGAGGATAAGTTCATTAGAGTTAACTGCACCTCAGATTGCAGCCCAAATAAATGCTTCACAGAGTTCAAGTAACAGACACATCACAACATCAACTATTCAGAGAAGACTGCGTGAATCAGGCCTTTATGGTTGAATTGCTGCAAAAAAAACACTACTAAAGGACACCAATAAGAAGATGAGACTTGCATGGGACAAGAAACATGAGCAATGAACATTAGACTGGTGGAAATCTGTCCTTTGATCTGATGAGTCCAAATTTGAGATTTTTGGTTCCAACCGCCGTGTCTTTGTGAGACTCAGAGTAGGTGAACGGATGATCTCTGCATGTATGGTTCCCACCGTGAAGCATGGAGGAGTAGGTGTGGGGGTGCTTTGCTGGTAACACTGTCTGTGATTTATTTAAAATTCAAGGCACACTTAACCAGTAAGGCTACCACAGCATTCTGCAGCGATATGCCATTCTTTCTGGCTTACGCTTAATGGGACTATCATTTTGTTTTTCGACAGGACAATGACCCAAAACACACCTCCAGGCTATGCAAGGGCTATTTGACCAAGGAGAGTGATTGAGTGCTGCCTCAGATGACCTGGCCTCCACAATCACCAGCCTTCAACCCAATTGAGATGTTTTGTGATAACCCGGACATGCAAAGTGAAGGAAAAGCAGCAAACAAGTGCTCAGCATATGTGGGAACTCCTTCAAGACTGCTGGAAAAGCTTTCCTCATGAAGCTGGTTGAAAGAATGCCAAGAGTGTGCAAAGATGTCATCCAGGCAAAGGCTGGCTACTTTGAAGAATCTAAAATCTAAAATATGTTTTGATTTGTTCAACACCTTTTTTGGTTACTACGTGATGAGTTATTTCATAGTTTGATGTCTTCACTATTATTTGACAATGTAGAAATAATAAAAAATAAAATAAAAACCTTGAATTAGTAGGTGTCCCAACTTTTGACTGGTACTGTATATTATAAGAAAAAGTATGTGAACCCTTTGGAATTACCTGGATTTCTGTATAAATTGGTCATCAAATTTGATCTGATCTCCATCTAAGTCACAACAATAGACAGACACAGTCTGCTTTAACTAATAACACACAAACAATTTTACGTTTGCATACTTTAAACATTCACAGTGTAGGTTGGAAAAGGTATGTGAACCCCTAGGCTAATGACTTCTCCAAAAGCTAATTGGAGTCAGGAGTCAGCTAACCTGGATTCCAATCAATGAGACGATTGGAGATGTTGGTTAGAGCTGCCGTGCCCTATAAAAAACACTCACAAAATTTGAGTTTGCTATTCACAAGAAGCATTGCCTGATGGGAACCATGCCTCGAACAAAAGAGATCTCAGAAGACATAAGATTAAGAATTGTTGACTTGCATAAAGCTGGAAAGGGTTACAAAAGTATCTCTAAAAGCCTTGATGTTCATCACTCCACGGTAAGACACACTGTCTATAAATGGAGAAAGTTCAGCACTGTTGCTACTCTCCCTAGGAGTGGCCGTCCTACAAAGATGACTGCAAGAGCACAGCGCAGAATGCTCATTGAGATCAGTGAGTGTCAGCTAAATACTTACAGAAATCTCTGGAACATGCTAACATCTCTGTTCACGAGTCTACGATACGTAAAACACTAACCAAGAATGGTGTCATGTGAGGACACCACGGAGGAAGCCACTGCTGTCCAAAAAAACCCATTGCTGAACGTCTGAAATTTGCAAAGGTGCACCTGGATGTTCCACAGTGCTACTGGCAAAATATTCTGTGGACAGATGAAACTACTGTTAAGTTGTTTGGAAGGAACCCACAACAGCAACAGTATGTGCGGAGAAAAAAGGCATAGCACAGCAACCCAACATCAAAACCTCATCCCAACTGTAAAGTATGGTGGAGGGAGCATCATGGTTTGGGGCTGCCTCAGGGCCTGGACAGCTTGCTATTATCGATGGAAAAATGAATTCCCAAGTTAATCAAGACATTTTGCGGGAGAATGTTAGGCTATCTGTCTGCCAATTGAAGCTCAACAGAAGTTGGGTGATGCAACAGGACAACGACTCAAAACACAGACGTAAATCGACAACAAAATGGTTTCACACAAAGAAAATACGCCTTCTGGATTGCCCCCGCCAGAGTCCTAACCTCAACCCGATTGAGATGCTGTGGCATGACCTCAAGAGAGCAGTTCACACCAGACATCCCAAGAATATTGCTGAACTGAAACAGATTTGTAAAGATGAATGGTCCTAAATTCCTCCTGACCGTTGTGCAGGTCTGATCCGCAACTACAGAAAACGTTTGGTTGAGGTTATTGCTACCGAAGTAGGGTCAACCAATTACTAAAATCCAAGGGTTCACATACTTTTCCCACCCTGCACTGTGAATGTTTACATGGTGTGTTCAATACAGACATGAAAACGTAGAATTGTTTGTGTGTTATTAGTTTAAGCAGACTGTGTTTGTCTATTGTTGTGACCAAGATGAAGATCGGATCAAATTTTATGACCAATTTATGCAGAAATCCAGGTATTTCCAAAGGATTCAAATACTTTTTCATGCTAACTGTATTTAACTTCTTTTATTATTTTCCCCTAACCCTACCACCCCTCCCCTAATTGGAGTAAACTAATCGACAACAACACTTGGGCTCCCACTTCCAGCTTAATACATACTACATACATTTCACAGACAGTATATTTTACATTTAGTTATCTTTTGTTTGTTATAGTCCCATCCTTCAGCTCCCCTCAACCCCTCCCATCTATCTCTGAACACCATCCAGTCCCATCCTTCAGCTCCCCTCAACCCCTCCCATCTATCTCTGAACACCATCCAGTCCCATCCTTCAGCTCCCCTCAACCCCTCCCATCTATCTCTGAACACCATCCAGTCCCATCCTTCAGCTCCCCTCAACCCCTCCCATCTTTCTCTGAACACCATCCAGTTCCATCCTTCAGCTCCCCTCAACCCCTCCCATCTATCTCTGAACACCATCCAGTCCCATCCTTCAGCTCCCCTCAACCCCTCCCATCTATCTCTGAACACCATCCAGTCCCATCCTTCAGCTCCCCTCAACCCCTCCCATCTATTTCTGAACACCATCCAGTCCCATCCTTCAGCTCCCCTCAACCCCTCCCATCTATCTCTGATCACCATCCAGTCCCATCCTTCAGCTCCCCTCAACCCCTCCCATCTATCTCTGATCACCATCCAGTCCCATCCTTCAGCTCCCCTCAACCCCTCTCATCTATCTCTGAACACCATCCAGTCCCATCCTTCAGCTCCCCTCAACCCCTCCCATCTATCTCTTAACACCATCCAGTCCCTGCAGCTCCATTCAACCCCTCCCATCTATCTCTTAACACCATCCAGTCCCATCCTTCAGCTCCCCTCAACCCCTCCCATCTATCTCTTAACACCATCCAGTCCCACCCTTCAGCTCCATTCAACCCCTCCCATCTATCTCTGAACACCATCCAGTCCCACCCTTCAGCTCCCCTCAACCCCTCCCATCTATCTCTTAACACCATCCAGTCCCATCCTTCAGCTCCCCTCAACCCCTCCCATCTATCTCTGAACACCATCCAGTCCCACCCTTCAGCTCCCCTCAACCCCTCCCATCTATCTCTTAACACCATCCAGTCCCTGCAGCTCCATTCAACCCCTCCCATCTATCTCTTAACACCATCCAGTCCCATCCTTCAGCTCCCCTCAACCCCTCCCATCTATCTCTTAACACCATCCAGTCCCTGCAGCTCCATTCAACCCCTCCCATCTATCTCTTAACACCATCCAGTCCCATCCTTCAGCTCCCCTCAACCCCTCCCATCTATCTCTTAACACCATCCATATTAGATTTCTATTTGCCATTCCACTGTGCTGTGATGTTTCACAAAAGTTTGAAACATTTCTATTCTCAGAGTTTCTACAGATTGTAAATTAAAGATACACGTTTTTTTTGTTGCTAAGAGTATTATTATATTATTGATCGATTTAACTATGAATTTTCAGCCAGCAGTGCTATTTGCAGAGTTAATTATTCAGCCATTCCTGAACTTGCAACCAAAAACAAGCTACATATGGATAGTACCAAAACAAATGATCTAATGATTCTGTCTCTTCGCAGCAAAAATCTCCATTCTTAGATCATGTCGTGTTTGTGTTCATTGATTAGTCATGGAACTTGAACACTAACATAATTCCTATACCATGGATATAAGACGGTTTTCTATCCCACTGTATTCTACTGGCTCTACCTGAAGCCTGCATGGGCAACGTGGGAAAAACCTGCCAACTGCCCAAAAGCTTTGCATGTCAACCAGTTTAACTTCAATAACAAACGTGTAGCTCTGTCTCAGACTGAGATAAAGGAATGCGAGTCCCTCACACGGAATATTGCTTTGCCACAGGCTTTCATTCACCCAAATACATGTAAATAGATTCCCAGCGGGGCCAATCCTATTGTCTCCTGCACGTTTTTTTGGGGTCCCGTTAGTTCACGCAACTATTTGCAGAGCCAGTACCATGTGTGACTGACTGGTATTTGAACCCAACCTCGTCTGCTTAGTCACTGGCTGCTACCTCAAACCAATTTGTTAATTTGTTAACCAATTATAGGTTATTGTTGTAAGACACGTGTATGTCAGGGGTTTATTGCCTATACTTGAAGAATAGGGCTTTTGAGGTAGGCCATAGACCAGCTCAGGCAAATACGCATGATAAAAACAAATTGGGCTAATAATTTCTCTAGGAAAAGAAATGTCCCAGCGTATTAGAAATTCCCGGGCCCATTTCTGGTCTCAGTCCCTCCCTGGTAGAGCTGTCTGTCTCTTTTTTTGTTGTCTCTGTCTCTCGTCTCTCTGTCCTCTCCCTCTCTCCATACCTCTATACCTACCAATCCATATAGGGCCATAGTGTTAATTGAAAGGGATCAGGGATACATTACCTTCATTCACTTTGAATTGACACTATGAAAAGCGTGGTGAGGAATAGTGTGGTGGTTTGAGATTCAACAGATGGTATTTAGTAACCTGAGGAGGCTTCTGTAGATCAGTATTATCCTTTATTTATACCTGTAGTCAATGAGCTTAGCCATAGAGTTGGATAGAGGGAGCTCATTTAGAAATCGAGAAAATTAACCATTTAGGAAGAATTGTTCACTTCTCCCATTGACTTGTCAAACCCCAGTCTATCTCTTTTGGTATTGGCCTGCTAGTCAAATAACATTTTATTGGTCGCATACATGTTTAGCAGATGTTACTGAAATGTTTCCTTATATTAAAATGGTGGAATCCCTCAAGGGCCAGTTACAGGGTTTATCTAGTTTGTCTCTATGGTATTAGCCTGCTAGCATGTAGGACCAGTTACAGGGTTTATCTAGTTTGTCTCTATGGTATTAGCCTGCTAGCATGTAGGACCAGTTACAGGGTTTATCTAGTTTGTCTCTATGGTATTAGCCTGCTAGCATGTAGGACCAGTTACAGGGTTTATCTAGTTTGTCTCTATGGTATTAGCCTGCTAGCATGTAGGACCAGTTACAGGGTTTATCTAGTTTGTCTCTATGGTATTAGCCTGCTAGCATGTAGGACCAGTTACAGGGTTTATCTAGTTTGTCTCTATGGTATTAGCCTGCTAGCATGTAGGACCAGTTACAGGGTTTATCTAGTTTGTCTCTATGGTATTAGCCTGCTAGCATGTAGGGCCAGTTACAGGGTTTATCTAGTTTGTCTCTATGGTATTAGCCTGCTAGCATGTAGGACCAGTTACAGGGTTTATCTAGTTTGTCTCTATGGTATTAGCCTGCTAGCATGTAGGACCAGTTACAGGGTTTATCTAGTTTGTCTCTATGGTATTAGCCTGCTAGCATGTAGGACCAGTTACAGGGTTTATCTAGTTTGTCTCTATGGTATTAGCCTGCTAGCATGTAGGACCAGTTACAGGGTTTATCTAGTTTGTCTCTATGGTATTAGCCTGCTAGCATGTAGGGCCAGTTACAGGGTTTATCTAGTTTGTCTCTATGGTATTAGCCTGCTAGCATGTAGGACCAGTTACAGGGTTTATCTAGTTTGTCTCTATGGTATTAGCCTGCTAGCATGTAGGACCAGTTACAGGGTTTATCTAGTTTGTCTCTATGATATTAGCCTGCTAGCATGTAGGACCAGTTACAGAGTTTATCTAGTTTGTCTCTATGGTATTAGCCTGCTAGCATGTAGGGCCAGTTACAGGGTTTATCTAGTTTGTCTCTATGGTATTAGCCTGCTAGCATGTAGGACCAGTTACAGGGTTTATCTAGTTTGTCTCTATGGTATTAGCCTGCTAGCATGTAGGGCCAGTTACAGGGTTTATCTAGTTTGTCTCTATGGTATTAGCCTGCTAGCATGTAGGACCAGTTACAGGGTTTATCTAGTTTGTCTCTATGATATTAGCCTGCTAGCATGTAGGACCAGTTACAGAGTTTATCTAGTTTGTCTCTATGGTATTAGCCTGCTAGCATGTAGGGCCAGTTACAGGGTTTATCTAGTTTGTCTCTATGGTATTAGCCTGCTAGCATGTAGGACCAGTTACAGGGTTTATCTAGTTTGTCTCTATGGTATTAGCCTGCTAGCATGTAGGGCCAGTTACAGGGTTTATCTAGTTTGTCTCTATGGTATTAGCCTGCTAGCATGTAGGACCAGTTACATGGTTTATCTAGTCCCTCTATGGTATTAATTAGCCTGCTGGCATGCAGGGCCAGTTAGATGGTTTACTCCAGGCCCTAGCCAATATAGCTATACCATATATAAGTGGTTTAGCCTGTAAGAGAGCTTATATAGGGATACTCACAGTGATGACGTAGAATAAGCCACTACTCACAGTAATCCCTAAAATACTAAAGCAACTACGCACGCAACCTTACAAATGATTTTGAATAGCATACTTATCGTTAAGTTTGTACTTCATCTTGGGTTGGTTTTAAGAAGTGGACAGTGAAATAAATTCTACTTTTGAAGACAACCGGAAGACAGTCTCAGAGACGCGTTCCATTTGAGGACTGAATACATGGAAATCAAATTCATATGAAATGTGCCTTGAATAACGCACATTAAAAACTATCCAATCACCATAGTGATTTGACACAACTGTTGATACAATGTTTAAAAAGTAGATAAAAAAAATAAAAATAAAAAACTTAAAACAAAAATGGAAATACACTATTTACATAATATTCAGAACCAATTTCAGTGTTGTTGTTTGGAATTAAAATAGAATTGAATTTAAATATAATAGAATTAAAATAGAATTGACCCCAATCTTGGCTGCCATAAACACCACTTTATGGATACATTGTAATTGAACCGTATACAAAATGTAGCTACAGGAAATGGTGGAAAGGTAAGTGATACAAATAGTTTACCACACTTTGACAGGGCCATGTATTATGTATTATCTACTGACACACCCACTTACCCCACCAGACATGCCACCAGGGGTCTTTTCACAGTCCCCAGGTCCAGAACCAATTCAAGGAAAGTTACAGTATTATACAGAGCCATGACTGCATGGAACTCCCTTCCATCTCATATACAGTATTATACAGAACCATGACTGCATGGAACTCCCTTCCATCTCATATACAGTATTATACAGAGCCATGACTGCATGGAACTCCCTTCCATCTCATATACAGTATTATACAGAGCCATGACTGCATGGAACTCCCTTCCATCTCATATACAGTATTATACAGAACCATGACTGCATGGAACTCCCTTCCATCTAATATAGTGCAAATGAAGAGCAAACCTAGCTCCAACAAAACAAATAAAGCAACACCTCACGGAACAATGCCTCTATCCCATGTGACTTACTTTTTGTATGTATGTACTGACATGTACAGTACCAGTTAAAAGTTTGGATACACCTACTCATTCAAGGGTTTTTCTTTATTTTTACTAATTTCTACATTGTAGAATAATAGTGAAGACATCAAAACTATGAAATAACACAAATGGAATCATGTATTAACCAAAAAAAGTGGTAAGCAAGATTCTTCAAGGTAGCCATCCTTTGCCTTGATGACAGCTTTACACACTCTTGGCATTCTCTCAACCAGCTTCATCTGGAATGCTTTTCCAACAGTCTTGTAGGAGTTCCCACATATGCTGAGCACTTGTTGAGGTCCAACTCATCCCAAACCATCTCAATTGGGTTGAGTTCGGTGATTGTGGAGGCCAGGTTATCTGATGCAGCACTCCATCACTCTACCTCTTGATGAAATAGCCCTTACACAGTCGGAAGGTGTGTTGGGTCATTGTCCTGTTGAATAACAAATGATAGTCCCACTAAAAGCAAACCAGATGGGATAGTGTATTGCTGCAGAATGCTGTGGTTGCCATGCTGGTTAAGTGTGTCTTGAATTCTAAATAAATCACAGACAGTGTCACCAGCAAAGCAGCCCCACACCATCACACCTCCTCCTCCATGCTTCACAGTGGGAACCACACATGCAGAGATCATCCTTTCACCTACTCTGCGTCTCAAAATAACATGGCGGTTGGAACCAAAAATCTAAAATTTGGACTTATCAGACCAAAGGACAGATTTCCACCTCTCTAATGTCCATTGCTCATGTTTCTTGTCCCAAGCAAGTCTCTTCTTATTATTGGGGTCCTTTAGTAGTGGTTTCTTTGCAGCAATTAGGCCATGATGGCCCGATTCATGCAGTCTCCTCTGAACAGTTGATGTTGAGATGTGTCTGTTACTTGAACTCTGTGAAGCATTTATTTGGGCTGCAATGTGAGTTGCAGTTAACTCTAATGAACTTATATTTTGCAGCAGAGGTAACTCTGGGTCTTCCTTTCCTGTGGCAGTGAGAGAGAGCCAGTTTCGTCATAGCGTTTGATGGTTTTTGCGACTGCACTTGAAGAAATTTTAAAAGCTCTTGAATTTTTCAAGATTTACTGACCTTCATGTCTTAAAGTAATGATGGACTGTTGTTTCTCTTTGCTTATGTGAGCTGTTCTTGCCATAATATGGACTTGGTCTTTCACCAAATCTTCTGTATACCACCCCTACCTTGTCACAAAACAACTGAATGGCTCAAACACATTAAGAAGGGAGGAAATTCCACAAATGAACTTCTAACAAGGCTCACCTGTTAATTGAAATGCATTTCAGGTGACTACCTCATGAAGCTTGTTGAGAGACTTCCAAGAGTGTGCAAAGCTGTCATCAAGGCAACGGGTGGCTACTTTGAAGAATCTCAAACATGGAATATGTATTTTGAGTTGTTTAACACTTTTTTTTGGCTACTTACATGATTCCATATGTGTTATTTCCTAGGTTTGATGTCTTCCATTTTGCCATCCATTTGTCACCACTGATACCTCGTCATCTCCACAAGAGGGAGCAAACATAAGCTCCTTTTTCATTTTTTTTTTTTTTTTTTTTTCAATTTAAAGTTTTATTAAGTTTTCTTGTTTTTCAATCAACCAACAAAACACATTCCACATTCACAGATGTGACAGGCTTTAAAAAATAAAAAAAATAAAAAAATAATAATACTTTTGAAAAATTAAAAATACAATTAAAATGAATGATAAAGTCAAATAAAAGCATTTATTTTTCTTAATCTTTATCTTTTCCTTGGTACATATACATACATACATACATACGTACGTACATACATACGCACATATACATACACACCCACACATACGCACACGTACTCAAACTAAATTAAAATAAAAACACACAAAAAAAAAAACACATAACACTTGCAGCAGCACTATCAAGATTATTTTTTCATTTTTTATTTCACCTTTATTTAACCAGGTAGGCCAATTGACAACACGTTCTCATTTACAACTGCGACCTGGCCAACACAGTTGACAACTCCGTCCTTGACTGAGTGACGTAGGAGGCGTTCTCATAACGCTTGACATTACACTTGCCCAATATCCCATATATCCCATTAGCAATACCTCACACTATTAAGTGTATGATTTTGTATCTTTTTGAGGTATCAATCACATTAACAGATGGTGCTTTGCCCGCACGGTTTACCCTCCAGTCTATGTTTCTTCCAGTCTAACTGTTTTTATTAAAGGTCATCTAGAAGGTCAAATAGGACCCTATTACTTTTGAGCTCTGGTCAAAGATAATTGTGTGTGTGTGTGTGTGTGTGTGTGTGTGTGTGTGTGTGTGTGTGTGTGTGTGTGTGTGTGTGTGTGTGTGTGTGTGTGTGGGCGCGCGCGCGTTGCCATCTGTCAATTATTTTTTCCACCAGCATGATGCCAGAGACTCTACTAACTGCTATTGAAATTGAAAGGTTTATCTAGTGAGAACACCTTCTGATATACCGGCGCTGTTGAGTGGAACAAACTACCACAGCAACTCTAAGCCCTACCAAACCATAATCTCATTTAAAAAGAACGGTTAAACAGTAGAAACATTGTTCATGTCTATGTCTCTGTAATGTTTCTGTATCTATGTAACTGTAACTATGTAAGTATATCTATGTAAGTATATCTATGTAACTATATCTATGTAACTGTAACTATGTAACTATATCTATGTAACTATATCTATGTAACTATATCTATGTAACTATATCTATGTAACTATGTAACTATGTAACTATATCTATGTGACTATATCTATGTAACTATATCTATGTAACTATATCTATGTAACTATATCTATGTAACTGTAACTATGTAACTATATCTATGTAACTATATCTATGTAACTGTAACTATGTAACTATATCTATGTAACTGTAACTATGTAAGTATATCTATGTAACTGTAACTATGTAAGTATATCTATGTAACTGTATCTATGTAACTATGTAACTGTATCTGTAACTATGTAACTGTATCTGTAACTATGTATCTATGTAACTGTATCTATGTAACTGTAACTATGTACCTATATCTATGTAACTGTAACTATCTATGTAACTGTAACTTTGTAACTATATCTATGTATATGTATCTATGTAACTGTATCTATGTAACTGTATCTATGTAACTGTATCTATGTAACTGTAACTATGTAACTGTATCTATGTAACTGTAACTATGTAACTATATCTATGTAACTGTATCTATGTAACTGTAACTATGTAACTGTATCTATGTAACTGTAACTATGTAACTGTGTTTATGTAACTGAGCTCCAGAGACTGACTCTAGAGCTCTGTCAGAGTGACCATCAGGTTCTTGGTCACCTCCCTGACCAAGGCCCTTCTCCCCCGATTGCTCACTTTGGCCGGGCGGCCAGCTCCAGGAAGAGACTTGGTGGTTCCAAACTTATTCCATTTAAGATTGATGGAGGCCACTGTGTTCTTGGGGACCTCAATGCTGCAGAAATGTTTTGGTACCATTCCCCAGATCTGTGGCTCGACACAATCCTGTCTCGGAGATCTACGGACAATTCCTTCGACCTCGTGGCCTGGTTTTTGTTCTGACATGCACTGTCAAGTGTGGGACCTTATATAGACCGGTGTGTGCCTTTCCTAATCATGTCCAATCAATTTAATTTACCACAGGTGGACTCCAATCAAGTTGTCGAAACATCTCATGGATGATCAATGACACAGGATGCACCTTAGCTCAATATCGAGTCTCATAGCAAAGGGTCTGAATACTTATGTAAATAATGTATTTCCTTTTTTTATTTGTACTGAAAGTGCAGAAATGTCTAGAACACAATTTTTCGCTTTGTCATTATGGGGTATTGTGATGCAATTATGGGGTATTGTGATGTCATTATGGAGTATTGTGATGTCATGATGGGCCATTGTGTGTATGTTGATGAGGATTTTTTTTATTTAATCAATTTTAGAAGAAGGCTGTAACTTAACAAAATGTGGAAAAAGTAAACTGGTCTGAATACTTTTCGAATGCACTGTAAATGTTAACAAACACAGTATAGCCTTAAAACTAGTTTAGTTTAGTTTCACGTATGTTGCATTGAAAGTGTCTAACATTGCCTTGATTCGATCACAATTCCCACAGTGAAGGGACATGTTGATAGTGTTAACTAAAGGGAGAAAACTCTAGAAAGTTGAGTGAAGTTCAATCTCGTGCTGGTCTGAGAGGACCCAGTGTACCTGCAGTTTAGAGGGAACATTGAACACTCTATGAACAAGGGAGGGGCTACAAAGGTGACTCACATTATGGCTTCTTCCACATACTGTATCAATGATCAAATAAATGTATAGTAGCCGCTGTATGGTTCAGAATTGTATGAATGAAAGCGTATATATTGCATACAGTGCCTTCATCAAGTATTTACACCCCTTTTTCCACATTTTGTTGAGTTACAGCCTGAATTTAAAATGGATTAAATGAAGATTGTTGTGTCACTGGCCTACACACAATACCCCAAAATGTCAAAGTGGGGCGGCAGGGTAGCCTAGTGGTTAGAGCGTTGGACTAGTAACCGGAAGGTTGCAAGTTCATACCCCCAAGCTGGTTCAAATTTATCATCATTAGTCATTTAGGTCAACATTGGATCCTTCAGAGATCCTCACTGAACTTCAGGAGAGAGTTTGCTGCACTGAAAGTAAAGGTGCTGAATAATTTTGCACGCCCAATTTTTCAGTTTTTGATTTGTTAAAAAAGTTTTAAATATCCAATAAATGTCGTTCCACTTCATGATTGTGTCCCACTTGTTGTTGATTCTTCACAAAAAAATACAGTTTTATATCTTTATGTTTGAAGCCTGAAATGTGGCAAAAGGTCGCAAAGTTCAAGGGGGCCGAATACTTTCGCAAGGCACTGTATATACTAAAGGTATGTAATGTTTAGGCTCTCTCTCACTAATTGATTGTACAATGTAAAACACATATGATTTCTGTCTGCGAGGGTGTGATATGGGGGTTGGAGACGTGTTTATTGTGACATTATAAATAAACAAATTCATAAAGAATGGCAACACTGCCGTGTTGATCTGTAGCTTGTCTGACGCAACCCACGTGATTCGCAGCGCAGGGAGAGCTGTGACCACAAGAGTCTGGAAAGGAGGCCGTTTGTCAACGTAATATAATCGCTCAGAAATTGTGCGACAGATTTGATTGGTTCTTTTCAACCATCAACAATCAAACATTCCTTTGAGGGTTGAGACCTCTCACTGTTTGAATTTTAAAACTCCAGCCGTTGTAAATGGAAGGGGTCAGTGGACTGGGGTCTGTGTGTGACTGTGGGTGTTTGAGTGATAAAGACACAGAGGAGAGCCGACCAGTAAAAACACAGCCCCTTACATCATTGGAGCATTTTGTCGACAACATCAAAGAGCCATTCCGGACTCTGATATCAGGAAGAAGTTAGGTGTTAGCCAGGCTAGTTGGTCTGAGCCTTGCTGTTGAAAAACTAGATTAGTGTTTGACCTTGGATCTATGCAATTGAAGAACAGCATAAATAGGCCTAGAAATATTTACATTTTTGCATTTGAAAATCAGAATCCCTGCTGCACTTTGTTTTGAACAGATTACCAGATTACCATCAGTTAGAAAGAGCTACCAGTGATTTGAACAGATTACCAGATTACCATCAGTTAGAAAGAGCTACCAGTGATTTGAACAGATTACCAGATTACCATTAGTTAGAAAGAGCTACCAGTGATTTGAACAGATTACCAGATTACCATCAATTAGAAAGAGCTACCAGTGATTTGAACAGATTACCAGATTACCATCAATTAGAAAGAGCTACCGGTGATTTGAACAGATTACTAGATTACCATCAGTTAGAAAGAGCTACCAGTGATTTGAACAGATTACCAGATTACCATCAGTTAGAAAGAACTACCAGTGATTTGAACAGATTACCAGAATACCATCAGTTAGAAAGAGCTACCAGTGATTTGAACAGATTACCAGATTACCATCAGTTAGAAAGAGCTACCAGTGATTTGAACAGATTACCAGATTACCATCAGTTAGAAAGAGCTACCAGTGATTTGAACAGATTACCAGATTACCATCAGTTAGAAAGAGCTACCAGTGATTTGAACAGATTACCAGATTACCATCAGTTAGAAAGAGCTACCAGTGATTTGAACAGATTACCAGATTACCATCAGTTAGAAAGAGCTACCAGTGATTTGAACAGATTACCAGATTACCATCAGTTAGAAAGAGCTACCAGTGATTTGAACAGATTACCAGATTACCATCAGTTAGAAAGAGCTACCAGTGATTTGAACAGATTACCAGATTACCATCAATTAGAAAGAGCTACCAGTGATTTGAACAGATTACCAGATTACCATCAATTAGAAAGAGCTACCAGTGATTTGAACAGATTACCAGATTACCATCAGTTAGAGAGAGCTACCGATGACGTTGACTGATAGATGAAGGGGAAAACACAACAAGCACAAAAACAACAAGTGAAAACGAGTCAACTATCCCACTGGGCAAAATCTGGTTGCAAAATCAACGTTGTTTCCACGTCAATTCAACCACAATATTTAATTAGATGACAATGAATCAATGTAGAAAACGGATTGGATTTGCAAAAAAATCATCAACGAATGGGAAATTCATATTTTTTTTCACTAAATTTTTAATCCTTAAAAGAGTATTGACTCACCAGTCTAATGAACATAATTTCAAAAAAAATCCCCATCAAAATCTGTGAGTTTAAAGCTACAGATATCTGCAGTTGAAAGTGGCAGAGCGACAGCGGTGTTGGTCAGACCGTGAGAAGAAAAAATAACCGGTCTTCTGATGATCCTATTTCTGTCTGTAGCGTCTGAACCGTTTGGGATTTAATCTAATATGGAGAGACTCTCACGAGTTTTGCTCTACAACCCCAACAAGTGTCAAGGGACTCTTCGGAAGGTGACCCATACAAATGAATGGAAGCATGGAGTTAATTCTCCGTTTTGGTGACCCATACAAATGAATGGAAGCATGAAGGTAGTTTCGTGTCAACAAAAATAAGGGGTTCAATGTGTCCAAACTAAAGTATTTCCTGAACTTTCTTGAATCTCCGATATACGACAGACACCTCAAAACCTTACTCCTTATTTTTCTTATTATTATTTTTGTAATTTTTAAAATTATTATCATTATATTTTTGTATTATTATCATTATTTTATTTATTATTATTATTATTATTATTATTATTATTATTTGTATTATTATTTTATTTTTATTTTTTATTATTGTTTTTTTTTAATTATTATTATTATTAGTATTATTATTTGTATTATTATTTTTATTATTATTATTAGTATTATTTTTTTGTATTATTATTATTATTTTTATTATTATTATTATCATTTTTATTATTATTTTTATTATTATTATTATTATTATTATATATTTTTTTATTATTATTATTATTATTATTATTATTATTTTTATTATTATTATTATTATTATTTTTAGTATTATTATTATTATTTTATTTTATTTTATTATTATTATTTTATTATTTTTATTATTTTGTGTATTTTTTGCCGTTTTCTGAACGTCTTATTCAATGCATGTCTATGGACTATAGTAGTAAAGCCCAAATTCAATATTTTATCCTAAAAATAAATATATATATATATTTTTTTATACCGAAAGGGGTCCTAAAATTCTAAATCAAAAAGCTAAATGATCTTTGGTATGACCGTCTTAAAACAATTCCATATGTTAGCTTAGTAGAACCCCCCCCCCCCCCCCCTCCACCTTCTAACTCAGAACTAACCAAATGTAACTCAAAACTAATCAAATGTAACTCAAAACTAATCAAATGTAACTCAAAACTAATCAAATGTAACTCGAAACTATTCCAAATGTAACTCAAACCTAGACGTTGCGAAGTGGGATCTTACTGGGGATAGCTAGCGTAGGCTACATCACAAAGCAGGATGAGGTAGCTACTTAACTTTTCAAAATATTCACAATATTCTGCAAGTAATACCTCATACTATGATGTTGATGTTTTTTGCATTTTCTCTTTTATGTATCAATCACATACCTACACACACGCACACACGCACACACACACACACGCACGCACGCACGCACGCACGCACGCACGCACGCACGCACGCACGCACGCACACACACACACACACACACACACACACACACACACACACACACACACACACACACACACACACACACACACACCCTTCTAATTTCCTAGACAGACAGTCTACCTACATAGGAAATTGGGCCACTTTCTAAGTCTGCCTGAAGGTTCATCAAAATCAAATCACATTTTCTTGGTCACACACACATGGTTAGCAGATGTTATTGGTCACATACACATGGTTAGCAGATGTTATTGGTCACATGGTTAGCAGATGTTATTGGTCACATACACATGGTTAGCAGATGTTATTGGTCACACACACGGTTAGCAGATGTTAATGGTCACATACACATGGTTAGCAGATGTTAATGGTCACATACACATGGTTAGCAGATGTTAATGGTCACATACACATGGTCAGCAGATGTTATTGGTCACATACACATGGTTAGCAGATGTTAATGGTCACATGGTTAGCAGATGTTAATGATCACACACACATGGTTAGCGGATGTTAATGCGAGTGTAGCGAAATGCTCATGCATCTAGTTCCGACAGTGCAGTAATACCTAACGAGTAATCTAACAATTTCACAACAACTACCTTATACACACAAATCTAAAGGGTTAAATAAGAATATGTACATATAAATATATGGATGAGCGATGGCTGTGCGGTATAGGCAAGGTGCAATAGATGGTATAGAATACAGTATATACATATGAGATGAGTAATGTAGGATATGTAAACATTATGAAAGTGGCATAGTTTAAAGTTACTAGTGATACATTTATTAAAGTGGCCAGTGATTGGGCCTCAATGTAGGCAGCAGCCTCTAATGTGCTAGTGATGGCTGTTTAGCAGTCTGATGGCCTTGAAATAGAAGCTGTTTTTCAATCTCTCGGTCCCAGCTTTGATACACCTGTACTGACCTCGCCTTCTGGATGGTAGTGGTATGAACAGGCAGTGGCTCGGGTGGTTGTTGATCTTTTTGTCTTTCCTGTGAAATCGGGTGCTGTAGGTGTCTAAGTAAATCAGCTTGGCTGACCTCCCTTTCCCAGAATTCCATGGGAGTCGTCCCATTATGCACTAGGCTGTTATTTTTCCGCAGGGTTGCCAGGCTGGCGGTGTTCAGAATGCCTTTGTTATGTAAAAGCCCTGAGAATCAGCCCTGAGCCCAAACCGCAGTGGGGAGAGGAGGGCTATCTCCAATGTTCCCTCTAAACTGCAGGTGCACTGGGCCCTCTCAGACCAGCACGAGATTGAACTTCACTCAACTTTCTAGAGTTTTCTCCCTTTAGTTAACACTATCAACATGTCCCTTCACTGTGGGAATTGTGATCGAATCAAGGCAATATTAGACACTTTCAATGTAACATACCTGAAACTAAACTAACTATGCAAGACTTAGTATATAAACTAACTATGCAAGATATTTTGTTGTAGGCAGAACACATCGTTGTAGGATTCTATTGCATTGACAGGCACAACTCAGGCCCATACTCTACACAGACCTGTGTGCCACAACCATTATTAGCCCAGTTATAGATAATTTGTAGTCAGCAATGGGGGAGGGATTGCTTCCTACAAAAGCATAAAACGTTCACATTTCTAGACATCGTTGAAAAGCCAGACAGGTAAAGAGCTTTATTTTCTTAAAGGGGCAGCGTTGTATTTTGAGACACGCTTGAATAAGCTAAGTAGCCAATAGGCAGAAGGTAACATAATTTGCCTGATTCTCTGTAATAATGGTATAGAAATGATGATGTGTTTTATTGTGTAAAGTGGTTTCTTACCTAAAACAACACAACAACATTTTCAGTCACTTCCTTGTCTGGAGGATAAGTGGATGGACAGGTTAATGTCAAGTCCTGCATGTTTTTTTTAAAGTCTCATGGAACGCAGGCCTTACATTGAACACCACACATTGGCTGCTACTGTAGACTGAAATCGGTAGGTCAAAAATCTCTTCCCAACTATTTTGCAATCTATATGGTACGGCTGTCAATTTTTTGGTCCATAAACTAAACTTGTACACTTCTTTATTTATCACAGTTGTCTTTAACCAATGATGGTCTTTAATGCAGGACCGACAGACAAATTCCTTACTTTTTCACCTTCCACTTTCCACCCTTCCACTTTCCACCCTTCCACTTTCCACCCTTCCACTTTCCACCTTCCACTTTCCACCCTTCCACTTTCCACCCTTCCACTTTCCACCTTCCACTTTCCACCCTTCCACTTTCCACCCTTCCACCTTCCACTTTCCACCTTCCACTTTCCACCTTCCACTTTCCACCTTCCACTTTCCACCTTCCACTTTCCACCCTTCCACTTTCCACCTTCCACTTTCCACCTTCCACTTTCCACCTTCCACTTTCCACCTTCCACTTTCCACCCTTCCACTTTCCACCCTTCCACTTTCCACCTTCCACTTTCCACCTTCCACTTTCCACCTTCCACTTTCCACCCTTCCACTTTCCACCCTTCCACTTTCCACCTTCCACTTTCCACCTTCCACTTTCCACCCTTCCACTTTCCACCCTTCCACTTTCCACCCTTCCACTTTCACCTTCCACTTTCCACCCTTCCACTTTCCACCTTCCACTTTCCACCCTTCCACTTTCCACCCTTCCACTTTCCACCTTCCACTTTCCACCCTTCCACTTTCCACCCTTCCACTTTCCACCCTTCCACTTTCCACCCTTCCACCTTCCACTTTCCACCTTCCACTTTCCACCTTCCACTTTCCACCTTCCACTTTCCACCCTTCCACTTTCCACCCTTCCACTTTCCACCTTCCACTTTCCACCCTTCCACTTTCCACCCTTCCACTTTCCACCCTTCCACCTTCCACTTTCCACCTTCCACTTTCCTCCTTCCACTTTCCACCTTCCACTTTCCACCTTCCACTTTCCACCCTTCCACTTTCCACCTTCCACTTTCCACCCTTCCACCTTCCACTTTCCACCTTCCACTTTCCACCCTTTCACTTTCCACCCTTCCACTTTCCACCTTCCACTTTCCACCTTCCACTTTCCACGCTTCCACTTTCCACCCTTCCACTTTCCACCTTCCACTTTCCACCCTTCCACTTTCCACCCTTCCACTTTCCACCCTTCCACTTTCCACCCTTCCACTTTCCACCCTTCCACCTTCCACTTTCCACCTTCCACTTTCCACCTTCCACTTTCCACCTTCCACTTTCCACCTTCCACTTTCCACCCTTCCACTTTCCACCTTCCACTTTCCACCTTCCACTTTCCACCTTCCACTTTCCACCTTCCACTTTCCACCCTTCCACTTTCCACCCTTCCACTTTCCACCTTCCACTTTCCACCTTCCACTTTCCACCTTCCACTTTCCACCCTTCCACTTTCCACCCTTCCACTTTCCACCTTACACTTTCCACCTTCCACTTTCCACCCTTCCACTTTCCACCCTTCCACTTTCCACCCTTCCACTTTCACCTTCCACTTTCCACCCTTCCACTTTCCACCTTCCACTTTCCACCCTTCCACTTTCCACCCTTCCACTTTCCACCTTCCACTTTCCACCCTTCCACTTTCCACCCTTCCACTTTCCACCCTTCCACCTTCCACTTTCCACCTTCCACTTTCCACCTTCCACTTTCCACCTTCCACTTTCCACCCTTCCACTTTCCACCCTTCCACTTTCCACCTTCCACTTTCCACCCTTCCACTTTCCACCCTTCCACTTTCCACCCTTCCACCTTCCACTTTCCACCTTCCACTTTCCTCCTTCCACTTTCCACCTTCCACTTTCCACCTTCCACTTTCCACCCTTCCACTTTCCACCTTCCACTTTCCACCTTCCACTTTCCACCTTCCACTTTCCACCCTTTCACTTTCCACCCTTCCACTTTCCACCTTCCACTTTCCACCTTCCACTTTCCACGCTTCCACTTTCCACTTTCCACTTTCCACCTTCCACTTTCCACCTTCCACTTTCCACCCTTCCACTTTCCACCCTTCCACTTTCCACCCTTCCACTTTCCACCTTCCACTTTCCACCTTCCACTTTCCACCCTTCCACTTTCCACCCTTCCACTTTCCACCTTCCACTTTCCACCCTTCCACTTTCCACCCTTCCACTTTCCACCCTTCCACTTTCCACCCTTCCACCTTCCACTTTCCACCTTCCACTTTCCACCTTCCACTTTCCACCTTCCACTTTCCACCCTTCCACTTTCCACCCTTCCACTTTCCACCTTCCACTTTCCACCCTTCCACTTTCCACCCTTCCACTTTCCACCCTTCCACCTTCCACTTTCCACCTTCCACTTTCCACCTTCCACTTTCCACCTTCCACTTTCCACCTTCCACTTTCCACCCTTCCACTTTCCACCTTCCACTTTCCACCTTCCACTTTCCACCTTCCACTTTCCACCCTTCCACTTTCCACCCTTCCACTTTCCACCTTCCACTTTCCACCTTCCACTTTCCACGCTTCCACTTTCCACCCTTCCACTTTCCACCCTTCCACTTTCCACCCTTCCACTTTCCACCCTTCCACTTTCCACCCTTCCACCTTCCACTTTCCACCTTCCACTTTCCACCTTCCACTTTCCACCTTCCACTTTCCACCTTCCACTTTCCACCCTTCCACTTTCCACCTTCCACTTTCCACCTTCCACTTTCCACCTTCCACTTTCCACCTTCCACTTTCCACCCTTCCACTTTCCACCTTCCACTTTCCACCTTCCACTTTCCACCTTCCACTTTCCACCTTCCACTTTCCACCCTTCCACTTTCCACCTTCCACTTTCCACCTTCCACTTTCCACCCTTCCACTTTCCACCCTTCCACTTTCCACCCTTCCACTTTCCACCCTTCCACTTTCCACCCTTCCACTTTCCACCCTTCCACTTTCCACCCTTCCACTTTCCACCCTTCCACTTTCCACCCTTCCACTTTCCACCTTCCACTAACCACCTTCCACTTTCCTTTCCATTTTTGAAGTAATGTTGCAATTAGTTGGTTGTTATTTCGGGTAGAGCAGATATTTCCATATGTCTGTGTTAGCTGCATGTGTGACATAACTCCACCAGTCCTATTTATCATATCATTCATGAAGATTAGACTTTTTATACTACCAGAAAAGCCTACCATCAAAAACACTTGATGAAAATGCACCCCCATAACATTTTAACATGGAAATAATCATTTTATCATTCAGCCTGGCACATGAACTAAAACGCAAAATGACACCGGATTCAAAACTTCAAATTTTTCTATTTAAATGATTATACAAAATTCTTGCAACCAGTAGAATGTTATATATATATGGGGGATACAACCTTCCCAGCTCTGCAGATTTTGCTGTGAGGAGGCAGAGTCATTAGATCATTTATTTTGGTACTGTCCGTATGTAGCTCATTTTTGGTCCCAGGTCCAGGAATGGCTGAAGAACTACAACATTGACCTGGAGCTAACACTGCAGATAACAATACTGGGTGATTGGAAAAGTCATAGTCAAAATCAATCAATAATATCATAATTATTTTAGCAAAAAAAAAATATTCTCAATTTACAATCTGTAGAAACAATGAGAATAGAAAGGTTCAGTACTTTTGTGAAACATCACAACACAGATGAAAAATATATGGCATATAGAAATCCTATTTATGGATGGTGTTAAGAGATAGATGGGAGGGGTTGAATGGAGCTGAAGGGTGGGACTGGATGGTGTTAAGAGATAGATGGGAGGGGTTGAATGGAGCTGAAGGGTGGGGCTGGATGGTGTTAAGAGATAGATGGGAGGGGTTGAATGGAGCTGAAGGGTGGGGCTGGATGGTGTTAAGAGATAGATGGGAGGGGTTGAATGGAGCTGAAGGGTGGGACTAATAACAACAGATTATAACAAGATAACTAATGTAAAACATACTGTGTTTTACTGAAATCAAACCGGAAGGCCGTCCGAAATAGATGGGAGAGGTTGAGGGTAGAGGAAGGACATCAGTAATAGATGGTTGAGGGTAGAGGAAGGACATCAGTAATAGATGGGAGAGGTTGAGGGTAGAGGAAGGACATCAGTAATAGATGGTTGAGGGTAGAGGAAGGACATCAGTAATAGATGGGAGAGGTTGAGGGTAGAGGAAGGACATCAGTAATAGATGGGAGAGGTTGAGGGTAGAGGAAGGACATCAGTAATAGATGGGAGAGGTTGAGGGTAGAGGAAGGACATCAGTAATAGATGGGAGAGGTTGAGGGTAGAGGAAGGACATCAGTAATAGATGGTTGAGGGTAGAGGAAAGACATCAGTAATAGATGGGAGAGGTTGAGGGTAGAGGAAGGACATCAGTAATAGATGGTTGAGGGTAGAGGAAGGACATCAGTAATAGATGGGAGAGGTTGAGGGTAGAGGAAGGACATCAGTAATAGATGGGAGAGGTTGAGGGTAGAGGAAGGACATCAGTAATAGATGGGAGAGGTTGAGGGTAGAGGAAGGACATCAGAAATAGATGGTTGAGGGTAGAGGAAGGACATCAGTAATAGATGGGAGAGGTTGAGGGTAGAGGAAGGACATCAGAAATAGATGGTTGAGGGTAGAGGAAGGACATCAGTAATAGATGGGAGAGGTTGAGGGTAGAGGAAGGACATCAGTAATAGATGGGAGAGGTTGAGGGTAGAGGAAGGACATCAGTAATAGATGGGAGAGGTTGAGGGTAGAGGAAGGACATCAGAAATAGATGGGAGAGGTTGAGGGTAGAGGAAGGACATCAGTAATAGATGGGAGAGGTTGAGGGTAGAGGAAGGACATCAGAAATATATGGTTGAGGGTAGAGGAAGGACATCAGTAATAGATGGGAGAGGTTGAGGGTAGAGGAAGGACATCAGAAATATATGGGAGAGGTTGAGGGTAGAGGAAGGACATCAGTAATAGATGGTTGAGGGTAGAGGAAGGACATCAGTAATAGATGGGAGAGGTTGAGGGTAGAGGAAGGACATCAGAAATATATGGTTGAGGGTAGAGGAAGGACATCAGTAATAGATGGGAGAGGTTGAGGGTAGAGGAAGGACATCAGTAATAGATGGGAGAGGTTGAGGGTAGAGGAAGGACATCAGTAATAGATGGTTGAGGGTAGAGGAAGGACATCAGTAATAGATGGGAGAGGTTGAGGGTAGAGGAAGGACATCAGAAATAGATGGTTGAGGTTAGAGGAAGGACATCAGTAATAGATGGTTGAGGGTAGAGGAAGGGCATCAGTAATAGAGGAAGGACAGGAGTAAAAACAAACTAAATATACCTATTGTAAAATAGATTGTGTCCATAAAATGTATATAGTATGTATAAGCTGGACGTACAGGCCCAAGTGTTGTTGTCCATTAGTTTACTCCAATTAGGGGAGGGGTTGTGTCAAGTGTGCTCTCTCTCTCTAGGTCACCAGGCTGCTCGTTCTGGCGCACACCTGTCACCATCGTTACGCGCATAATGACACTCACCTGGACTCCATCACCTCCTTGATGAGCTGCCCTTCATGTGTCTTCATTTGGTTCCTTCCCCAGTCGTCATTGTTCCTGTTTCTGTTTCATGTTGGTGTGCTGTTCGTGGTTATTGTTGTATTTGTTTGTTTGTTTGTTAAATGTATTCACTCCCTGAACTTGCTTCCCGACACCGAACATCCTTACAGGTGGAAGGGTTAGAAAGTAATAGACACATTTTTTTTAGAGCAAAGATATATATATATATATATATATATATATATATATATATATATATATATATATATATATAAATATATTTAGAGCAAAGATATATATATATATATATATATATATATAAAATATATATATAAATATATAAATATTTATGTATGTGTGTATGTATGTGTGTATGTATGTATGTATGTATGTATGTATGTATGTATGTATGTATGTATGTGTGTATGTATGTATGTATGTATTTGCAAAAAGATAAATTGGGAATTGGAAGTGATTCAGACTATTACATTGATGGACGCTACAATCTATCTGCAATATTAAAGCTGATCTACCCCATAAAAAAAATCAAATTATAATCCCTGTTTATGGTAGTCTAGTGGGTCATCCACACTCCACCCTCCCCTGAGAGACAGTTCTTCCAGTCCAGTGGCTTGTGTTCACGGTCTGCTCAACCCCTCTCTACAAGCTGGCCTGCCACTCTGGCTTTCCTTCAAAAGAGAGGTCTCTCCTTCTCTCTCTCGCTCTCTCAATTTAATTCAATTCAATGGGCTTTATTGGCATGGGAAACACATGTTTACATTGCTAAAGCAAGTGAAATAGATAATAAACTAAGTGAAATAAATAATGCTAAATTAATAGTAAACATTCTCATTCCTCTGTCTCTCTGTGTGTCTCTCTCTCTCTCTCTCTCTCTCTCTCTCTCTCTCTCCCTCTCTCTCTCTCTCGCCCTCTCTCTCTTTCCTCTCTCTCTCAGCCTCTCTCTCTCTTCTATCCTCTCTCTTTCCTCTCTCTCTCTCTCGCCCTCTCTCTCTTTCCTCTCTCTCTCAGCCTCTCTCTCTCTTCTATCCTCTCTCTTTCCTCTCTCTCTCTCCCTCTCTCTCACTCTCTCTGTCTCTTTCTCTCTCCTCTCTCTCTCTCTCTCTCTCTCTCTCTCTCTCTTTCTCTTTGCTTCTCTTTCCCCTCTCTCTCTTTTACTATCTCTCCTCCTCATATCCTTATCATGCCTCCAGATCTTTCTTCTGATGTGTCTTCCAAAATTACCTTTAATCAACGACTTTTAATGAAATAGCTGTTGTTGTTATTGTTTGACTATCAGTCAGAGTCATTCATGTCTACTTCTCATTTTCCCATTGGATGACTCTTTCTCCACCTGATGGTTGCCTGGGCAACAGAACAGAGCAGAGCATAATGGAGCTGGCTGGAGTCGTGTTGTGTGTAACGTTGAGTAGCTCTGTCACGCCCCCAGCAGCACTGTCAACACCGCATCCAGGCATAGAACACACACACAATCAGTGTTACACACACTCACACACACAATTAGTGTTACACACACACACACACACACGCACACGCACATGCACACAATCAGTGTTACACACACTCACACACACAATTAGTGTCACACACACACACACACACACACACACAAACACACACACAATTAGTGTTACGCACACACACACAATCAGTGTTACACATACAGGAATGGGATGGAGTACTGTGGGATGTACAGTAGGAGGAGGCAGCCTTACTGCAGCATGAGAGCAGAACAGGAGCAGCACAGTACAGCAGTCCACACTTGAACATCCCCCTCCCACACACACCCCCACGGCTCGCTCCCTCTCTCAGCATCTGTGCTGCTTCTATCTATCTATCTATCTATCTATCTATCTATCTATCTATCTATCTATCTATCTATCTATCTATCTATCTATCTATATATCTATATATCTATCTGTCTCTCTCTCTGTCTCTCTCTCTATCTCTCTCCTCTCTATCTCTCCCTCTCGCTCTCTCCCTCTCTCTCTATCTCTCTCCTCTCTATCTCTCCCTCTCGCTCTATCTCTCTCTCTTACTTCGAGGCTCCCTGACTCTACCTCTGCAGTCTGCTCCAGCTCCACCGTGCTGTGCTGGTCTCTTCTTTCTTGACTGAACCAGCCAGGGAAGATGTCGTCCAACCCGTCCCCAGGAGCAGGGTCTGGACCCGGGGCCAAACCCAAATCCCAGTCCCCCTTCAGGAAGAGGGGCAGCCTGCAGTACTCATCCAGCCCATGTAAGGAGAGGGACCAGGGGATGGGGATGGAGGGGTAGTGGGTAGTTTATATACCATGTTATCTGTGACTGAGTGTGTTGTGTATGTATGATTGATGAGAGGATGCAGGTTATTCTCATTAAGATCAAATCTATTTTACTGTTGTCAGTTACTTAATTACCTTGCAGGATTATGTCCTGCTTACATCGAAGCGTTCAGTCCATTTAGTAGGTGTAGGGAATATGATGAAGGCAGAGTTTCCATGACGACGTTTTTCCTCTAATAGTTTGGGGAGCTCGACACCTGTTGATCGAGGGGAAAGGAGGAGAATTTTCTCAACTAAATATTTAGTATCCCAAAAAAAGCACCATGGATTCCTTGCGTTCAGTGATTTTCATTTTTGCTAGATGGTTCTTTAGAAGTAAATATAGAATTGTTGTCGTTTTTGCTTATCGTTAGTTTTCCACAAAACGGTGAGATTCAAGCCAGACTCGATCCGTATTCTACGCTTGGATAATTCAGTGGACCCAGAGGCAGTCTCTCTGTGATGGAGTGAAATATGCTGTAACCTTGCTGCACCAGTGATTCTGTGATTCTCGTTGATCCCTATAACTGAACGAGAGGATTAACTGTGCTGTATCACTATATGCACAGTACGCCAACTGTACGCCAATCACACCGGCATCACCGCTACAGAACAGAGGATCTATCTGACATCTTCTGAGATCTAGAACCCTAGATATCACAGGAGGTTGGCGGCACCTTAATTGGAGAGGACGGGTTTGTGGTATGAGTGGAATGGTATCTAAATCATCACCTGGTTACCACCCGGTTACCACTTGGTTTCCACCTAGTTTCCACCTGGTTACCACTTGGTTTCCACCTAGTTTCCACCCGGTTACCACTTGGTTTCCACCTAGTTTCCACCTGGTTACCACTTGGTTTCCACCTGGTTACCACTTGGTTTCCACCTAGTTTCCACCTGGTTACCACTTGATTTCCACCTAGTTTCCACCTGGTTACCACGTGGTTTCCACCTAGTTTCCACCTGGTTACCACTTGATTTCCACCTAGTTTCCACCTGGTTACCACTTGGTTTCCACCCAGTTTCCACCTGGTTACCACTTGGTTTCCACCTAGTTTCCACCTGGTTACCACTTGATTTCCACCTAGTTTCCACCTGGTTACCACTTGGTTTCCACCTAGTTTCCACCTGGTTACCACTTGATTTCCACCTAGTTTCCACCTGGTTACCACCTGGTTACCACTTGGCTTCCACCCAGTTTCCACCTGGTTACCACTTGCTTTCCACCTAGTTTCCACCTGGTTACCACTTGGTTTCCACCTAGTTTCCACCTGGTTACCACTTGATTTCCACCTAGTTTCCACCTGGTTACCACTTGGTTTCCACCCAGTTACCACCCGGTTACCACTTGATTTCCACCTAGTTTCCACCTGGTTACCACTTGATTTCCACCTAGTTTCCACCTGGTTACCACCTGGTTACCACTTGGTTTCCACCCAGTTTCCACCTGGTTACCACTTGGTTTCCACCTAGTTTCCACCTGGTTACCACTTGATTTCCAACTAGTTTCCACCTGGTTACCACTTGGTTTCCACCTAGTTTCCACCTGGTTACCACTTGATTTCCACCTAGTTTCCACCTGGTTACCACTTGGTTTCCACCCAGTTACCACCCGGTTACCACTTGGTTTCCACCTAGTTTCCACCTGGTTACCACTTGGTTTCCACCTAGTTTCCACCTGGTTACCACTTGGTTTCCACCTAGTTTCCACCTGGTTACCACTTGGTCTATATTCGCTCCGTTCCAGGCCATTATTATGAGTTGTCCTCCCCTCAGCAGCCTCCTGTGAAATAGAAGATCTAGAATGGAAAGGTAGAATGATCAGGGCGGCAGGTTAGAGCGTTGGACTAGTAACCTGAAGGTTGAAAGTTCAAACCCCCGAGCTGACAAGGTACAAATCTGTCGTTCTGCCCCTGAACAGGCATTTAACCCACTGTTCCCTGGTAGGCAGTCATTGAAAATAAGAATTTGTTCTTAACTGACTTGCCTGGTTAAATAAAGGTTTAAAAAAATATACATAAAATAAAATGATAGAACAGTATATAATAGATATAACATAGAATTGTGTCTTAGACTATTACTTGGTGAAAGATGCAACACCCTAATCTGCTTAATTCCTGCATATTCTTCCTGCAGTTTCAGTGGGGAAAAAACACAGTTCAGTTATTTCTTGAAAATGTTATGCAAATGAGGAATAGCACATTCCTGTTGTGTAGGACTATGTGAATGTTGTGAAACAGAGGAGGTAGCTGACATAGGTTTCATGCACTGATGGCCATTCTGAATTCTGGGTAAAAAAAAAAAAAAACATTTTAAAAAACACAATATTTTCATTATATTCAACATGCAACATGCAGGTAGTTTGCCCCCGGTGATGCGTTGTGCAGACCTCACTACCCTCTGGAGAGCCTTACGGTTGAGGGCGGTGCAGTTGCCATACCAGGCGGTGATACAGCCCGCCAGGATGCTCTCGATTGTGCATCTGTAGAAGTTTGTGAGTGCTTTTGGTGACAAGCCAAATTTCTTCAGCCTCCTGAGGTTGAAGAGGCGCTGCTGCGCCTTCTTCACGATGCTGTCTGTGTGAGTGGACCAATTCAGTTTGTCTGTGATGTGTATGCCGAGGAACTTAAAACTTGCTACCCTCTCCACTACTGTTCCATCGATGTGGATAGGGGGGTGTTCCCTCTGCTGTTTCCTGAAGTCCACAATCATCTCCTTAGTTTTGTTGACGTTGAGTGTGAGGTTATTTTCCTGACACCACACTCCGAGGGCCCTCACCTCCTCCCTGTAGGCCGTCTCGTCGTTGTTGGTAATCAAGCCTACCACTGTTGTGTCGTCCGCAAACTTGATGATTGAGTTGGAGGCGTGCGTGGCCACGCAGTCGTGGGTGAACAGGGAGTACAGGAGAGGGCTCAGAACGCACCCTTGTGGGGCCCCAGTGTTGAGGATTAGCGGGGAGGAGATGTTGTTGCCTACCCTCACCACCTGGGGGCGGCCCGTCAGGAAGTCCAGTACCCAGTTGCACAGGGCGGGGTCGAGACCCAGGGTCTCGAGCTTGATGACGAGCTTGGAGGGTACTATGGTGTTGAATGCCGAGCTGTAGTCGATGAACAGCATTCTCACATAGGTATTCCTCTTGTCCAGATGGGTTAGGGCAGTGTGCAGTGTGGTTGAGATTGCATCGTCTGTGGACCTATTTGGGCGGTAAGCAAATTGGAGTGGGTCTAGGGTGACAGGTAGGGTGGAGGTGATATGGTTCTTGACTAGTCTCTCAAAGCACTTCATGATGACGGATGTGAGTGCTACGGGGCGGTAGTCGTTTAGCTCAGTTACCTTAGCTTTCTTGGGAACAGGAACAATGGTGGCCCTCTTGAAGCATGTGGGAACAGCAGACTGGTATAGGGATTGATTGAATATGTCCGTAAACACACCGGCCAGCTGGTCTGCGCATGCTCTGAGGGCGCGGCTGGGGATGCCGTCTGGGCCTGCAGCCTTGCGAGGGTTAACACGTTTAAATGTCTTACTCACCTCGGCTGCAGTGAAGGAGAGACCGCATGTTTTCGTTGCAGGCCGTGTCAGTGGCACTGAACAGAACAATGCTGTGTCAATAACTCAACTGAGTGGGCCGTGTGCCTCTCCAGTCCCAGACCATGTGTTATTAACACCTAGCCCAGTAGCCAACAACACATCAGATGTCAAAACGCCACTACCGGTTAGATAATTGGAATTTTGTGATCTGTTTACATGTTATTAAATAAACACATTTATCATTTAAAAAAAAGCAGAGCATTTACGTCTGTGCAAGAATTAATTTGCTTAATGGGTAGGTAGAATAAACGTAATCACACGTAACATATGGACTTGCACTAGAATACGCATTAAAAGTCCCAACGCAAAATTACATCTCACTTTTCAATTTTTAGAGTAATTACATTCAAACTGATCAGAATTCCGAAGAATGCCAAAATCCTGCCGGAAAAAAAACATTTGCTGGCGTGTGACGTAATATGGAGGACCCAGCAAACCAGCCTATTCCTAATAACAGTCAACTTCAAATGTACAGTGGCTTTTATTATTTTTCTTTTTCACTTCCTGTGTTGTCAAGATGCAGCTTCACTTCCTGTGTTGTCAAGATGCAGCTTCACTTCCTGTGTTGTCAAGATGCAGCTTCACTTCCTGTGTTGTCAATATGCAGCTTCACTCCCTGTGTTGTCAATATGCAGCTTCACTCCCTGTGTAGTCAAGATGCAGCATCACTTCCTGTGTTGTCAATATGCAGCATCACTTCCTGTGTTGTCAATATGCAGCTTCACTCCCTGTTTAGTCAAGATGCAGCATCACTTCCTGGGTTGTCAAGACACAGCTTGGATAGAAAGGGGAGAAAAGGAGAGTAAAGTTGTCTGCCTGCCTGCCTGCCTGCCTGCCTGTCTGTCTGTCTGTCTGTCTGTCTGTCTGTCTGTCTGTCACACAAGCCTCTTCAGTAGTCTCTTGTCACTAGTCTTGGAGAAAGTATTAAATTGTCATTTTTGAGTAAAAGTAAAGATACCTTAATAGAAAATGATTCAAGTAAAATGCTACTTGAGTAAAAGTCTAAAAGTTCCTGTTTTTAGGCCTCCTGAGTGTCGCAGCGGTCTAAAGCACTGCATTGAAGTGCTAGAGGTGTCACTACAAACCCAGGATCGATCCCGGGCTGTATCACAACCAGCTGTGATCAGGAGTGCAAAATGGTCAGGGGAGGGTTTGGCCAGTGGTGCTTTACTTGGCTCATCGCTCTCTAGCAACTCCTTGTGGCGGGCGGATGCCTGCAGGCTGACCTCAGTCGTCAGTTGAACTAGCGTCCCACCTAGTCACCAGCCAGTGAAACTGCAGGGCGGCAAATTTAAAACAACAGAAATCCCATAATTAAAATTCCTCAAACATACAAGTATTTTATACAATTTTAAGGATACACTTGTTGTAAATCCAGCCACAGTGTCCGATTTCAAAAAGGCTTTATGACGAAAGCACACCAAGCGATCATGTTAGGTCAGAGCCAAGTCACAGAAAAACACAGCCATTTTTCCAGCCAAAGAGAGGAGTCATAAAAAGCAGAAATAGAGATAAAATTAATCACTAACCTTTGATGATCTTCATCAGATGACACTCATAGGACTTCATGTTACACAATACATGTATGTTTTGTTTGGTAAAGTTCATATTTATATCCAAAAATCTCAGTTTACATTGGCGCGTTATTTTCAGTAGTTCCAAAACATCCGGTGATTTTGCAGAGAGCCACATCAATTTACAGAAATACTCATAATAAACATTGCTAAAAGATACAAGTGTCATGCATGGAATTTTAGATCCACTTCTCCTTAATGCAACCGCTGTGTCAGATTTCAAAAAAACTTTATGAAAAAAGCACACCATGCAATAATCTGAGTACAGCGCTCAGAGACCAAAACAACCCAAACAGATATCCGCCATGTTGTGTAGTCAACAGAAGTCAGAAATAGCATCATAAATATTCACTTACCTTTGATGAGCTTCATCGGAATGCACTCCCAGGAATCCCAGTTCCACAATAAATGTTTGATTTGTTCGATAAAGTCCATCATTTATGTCCAAATATCTCCTTTTTGTTTGCGCGTTTAGCCCAGTAATCAAAATTCATGAGGCGTGTTCACTAGGTGCAGACGAAAAGTAAAAAGTTTCCGTTACAGTCCGTACAAACATGTCAAACGATGTAAAGATTCAATCTTTAGGATGTTTTTAACATAAATCTTCAATCATGTTCCAACCAGAGAATTCCTTTGTCTTTAGAATTGCAATGGAACGCAAGCTAACTCTCACTTGAACGCGCGTGGTCAGCTCATGACTCTCTGGCAGACCTCTGACTCAATCCCCTCTCATTCGCCCCCACTTCACAGTAGAAGCATCAAACAAAGCTCTAATGACTGTTGACATCTAGTAGAAGCCTTAGGAAGTGCAATATGACCCCATAGACACTGTATATTCGATAGGCAAAGAGTTGAAAAACTACAAACCTCAGATTTCCCACTTCCTGGTTGGATTTTTTCTCAGGTTTTTGCCTGCCATATGAGTTCTGTTATACTCACAAACATCATTCAAACAGTTCTAGAAACTTCAGAGTTTACTAATCTACTAAATCTACTAATTATATGCATATAATAGCTTTTATGGCTGAGTAGCAGGCAGTTTAATTTGGGCACGCTTTTCATCCAAAATTCCCAATGCTGCCCCCTACCCTAGAGAAGTTAAGAGTGCGAATGTTAAGAAGCGCGGTTTGGCGGGTCATGTTTCGGAGGACGCATGACTCGATCTTTGCCTCCCGCAACAACAAAAAGTCCTTTGAACAACTTTATTGTCCATTCGGTGTGGAAGTTGTCTTTGGATTGAATGAGGCAACAGGTTGGAACTGGAAGAGCTGTGGTAGTGAGCCTGGAGTGGATGAACTGTCAGGATGAATCATAACAGTTTAAGCAGAGAAACGGTTGGCTTGGTATTAACACCTCTCCACGCACCATGTGTCCTGGTGGTGAACCTGGTACATTATATTGGATAGACCCAGAGAGAGAATGTTCTAAAAAGAGATGATTCATTTCAAATATGTCACCATCTGGTCAATTTAAACAGGGGAGGGAGGGGAGGGGAGAGAGAGAGAGAGAGAGAGAGAGAGAGAGAGGGGGGAGAGGGAGAGAGAGAGAGAGAGAGAGAGAGAGAGACAGAGAGAGAGAGAGAGAGAGAGAGAGAGAGAGAGAGGGATGGATATGTGTCTGGTCAAAGTAGACTTGACGTATTCCTAGTGGAGCAAAGCATAGAAATAGAATAAATTCAGTTTATCAGTCAAATTGCCAGGGTTAAAGGTTCCAAGCCCTTTCTAGAGATTATATTTCTATGGAGCAAAGGGCCTCATGGTCCCCATAGATTTGTTTTGAAATATAATGTAGGCCTTGTGTTGAGGTCAAAGAGTGTAGACACTCCCCTTTCCACTTGAGGTTGTATCAGAGTAAAGGAATAGTGGTGTAGAGTGGGCCCCACAGAACCTGGGAGCTTACGGCTAACACTGTGGTGGCCATAATGGGAGGGTGAGTATTGTAACCTTAGATTAGATTTAATCTGAGGATTACCTAATAATTATTGATAATAATTATTGATCATTCCCACTATTGGTTTCGGTGTGTTTATGTATGACAGCTCAGAGGCGTTTTTCCCCAATAACTATGGATCAATAACTATAGGATTAATAACTATGGATCAATAACTATGGGATTAATAATTATGGATCAATAAAAATGGGATTAATAATTATGGATCAATAAATATGGGATTAATAATTATGGATCAATAACTATAGGATTAATAATTATGGATCAATAAATATGGGATTAATAATTATAGGATTAATAACTATGGATCAATAACTATGGGATTAATAACTATAGGATTCATAACTATGGATCAATAACTATGGGATTAATAATTATGGATCAATAAAAATGGGATTAATAATTATGGATCAATAACTATATGATTAATAACTATGGATCAATAACTATGGGATTAATAACTATGGACCAATAACTATGGGATCAATAACTATGGGATTAATGACTATGGATCAATAACTATAGGATTAATAACTATGGGATTAATAACTATGAGATTAATAACTATGGGATTAATAACTATGGGATTAATAACTATGGATAAATAACTATGGATCAATAACTATGGGATTAATGACTATGGATCAATAACTATAGGATTAATAACTATGGATCAATAACTATGGGATTAATAATTATGGATCAATAAATGTGGGATTAATAATTATGGATCAATAACTATAGGATTAATAACTATGGATCAATAACTATGGGATTAATAACTATGGATCAATAACTATGGGATCAATAACTATGGGATTAATGACTATGGATCAATAACTATGGGATTAATAACTATGGATTAATAACTATGGATCAATGACTATGGATCAATGACTATGGGATCAATAACTATGGGATCAATAACTATGGATCAGTAACTATGGATCAATAAATATGGGATTAATAATTATAGGATTAATAACTATGGATCAATAACTATGGGATTAATAACTATAGGATTCATAACTATGGATCAATAACTATGGGATTAATAATTATGGATCAATAAAAATGGGATTAATAATTATGGATCAATAACTATATGATTAATAACTATGGATCAATAACTATGGGATTAATAACTATGGACCAATAACTATGGGATCAATAACTATGGATCAGTAACTATGGATCAATAACTATGAGATCAATAACTATGGATCAGTAACTATGGATAAATAACTATGAGATCAATAACTATTGATCAATAACTATGCAATACACTGTCTCATCAGCCCAGCCAGGCAATTTATAACCTTGATCTCCACTATAAAAAGCATCCAGACATTATCTCACATTTATTTTAGACTAACATTTGGTTTTCAACAGCAGAGATTTGTAATAAACCTTTCTCTCTGTCTCCGACATTTGCAGCATTGTTTCAATATTGAAATTCGATCTCCAGCTGACCCATAGTAATGAACATGTTGGGAGTCGGGACGAGAGAGAGAGGCAGACAGCTTTAAGCAGCCGGTCGAAATCATGAATCAGCAGGCATCATTTTTATGGCTATATACAAAGAAATGTCAATTGAAGTGAATGTGTTAGCTGTGTTGTTGGCTAGCTCCTCTGAACAATAGTGTCCTGATGAGAGAGCACATTTTCTATGCCAGGTGAAATCACGCCTCGTTAGCTCATTGTTATGGATGTATCCAAATAAATGTCACTAGAAAACAGCTTTAACAAATGCGAATGCAGCTACTTTGCTGTTATTTTAGCTGCTCTTTTTAACGTGACTGAAAGTCTGCCGCAGTTGGCTAGCTAGCTAGCTAGTAAGGGATAAGAATGTTGCCAGCCAGTATGGCAATGGAACATTTAGAACGAACAACTGTGTCTCATCTCTGGAAACCGAATCGATAGAACGAAACAACCAGCCGGCTTGGCTAGCAACCCTAGATTTGTGTCGGGACTATATCTTGTGGAAGGATGAAACAGTACGAGTACATTTATCACAATAACATTTTAAAAACAATTTTTATGAAAGTATGTCAATCATTATTTTAATATGTTGGTAAACCATTGTCTAAAAGTGCCCTAGAAGCCGGCGTGTTTGGAGAATATATTGGCACAGTTTCGACTTTGTCTAGGTCCTAACAACACCCGTGCCCAATACATCCTCCAAACACCGGCTTCTCGGGCATTATCACTTAAATAGCTCCCACCACCAGATGATTCAAATGTCTATATACAGAATGACCCTTAATACCCAGACACCCCTCCATTGACACAACAGCTTCATGGATCTCTCAGTCTCTCTCTCTCAGTCTCTCTCTCTCGCTCAGTCTCTCGCTCTCTCTCAGTCTCTCTCTCCCTCTCACTCAGTCTCTCTCTCTCTCTCAGTCTCTCTCTCTCTCTCTCTCTCTCTCTCTCTCTCTCTCTCTCTCTCTCTCTCTCTCAGTCTCTCTCTCTCTCAGTCTCTCTCTCTCTCAGTCTCTCTCTCAGTCTCTCTCTCTCTCTCTCTGTCTCTCTCTCAGTCTCTCTCTCAGTCTCTCTCTCTCTTTCTCTCTCTCTCTCTCTGTCTCTCTCTCAGTCTCTCTCTCTCTCTCTCAGTCTCTCTCTCTCTCAGTCTCTCTCTCTCTCAGTCTCTCTCTCTCTCAGTCTCTCTCTCAGTCTCTCTCTCTCAGTCTCTCTCTCTCAGTCTCTCTCAGTCTCTCTCTCAGTCTCTCTCTCAGTCTCTCTCTCTCTCTCTCTCTCTCTCTCTCTCTCTCTCTCTCTCTCTCTCTCTCTCTCTCTCTCTCTCAGTCTCTCAGTCTCTCTCAGTCTCTCAGTCTCTCTCTCAGTCTCTCAGTCTCTCTCAGTCTCTCAGTCTCTCTCTCAGTCTCTCTCTCTCTCTCTCAGTCTCTCTCTCAGTCTCTCTCTCTCTCTCTCTCTCAGTCTCTCTCTCTCTCTCTCTCTCTCAGTCTCTCTCTCAGTCTCTCTCTCTCTCTCAGTCTCTCTCTCAGTCTCTCTCTCTCTCAGTCTCTCTCTCTCTCTCTCTCTCTTTCTCAGTCTCTCTCTCTGTCTCTCAGTCTCTCTCTCTCTCTCTCTCTCTCTCTATCTATCTCTCTCTCTCTCACTCAGTCTCTCTCTCTGTCTCTCTGTCTCTCTGTCTCTCTGTCCAGGCTCACCCTCGAGATTACCTATGTCAATGGCATGTGACTAACCTGTGGACCCATATTGTAGGCTCCCTGCTGCTATCACTCATACAGTAGTTGATAGAGGACTGGGTGTAGAGATATGAGGATCCCCTGATGGGTTTTAGTTCCCTCATATTACTTCACTCCACCTCATGTCTCAAGACAGCCAAGTACCTGATTTATTTTTTTTTGGGGGGGAAAAGAGGAAACAGTTGAAGAGGTACTGTAGAAATATTCATCATAACTTCTCACTTTTGTTGTGTTTTGATAGGTCAAAAAATGTCTTTATGTGGTTGGGTTGAGAGGGGAGGGGAGTTTGTAAATATGATGAGTATTCTTGCTGCTTTAAAAAAAAAAATGCCTTAAAAGCAGTTTGGTTTTTGTGTTTGAACACGCTGTGTGATGTTATGTACACCGTAGTCTGTGTGATGTTATGTACACCGTAGTCTGTGTGATGTTATGTACACCGTAGTCTGTGTGATGTCATGTACACCGTAGTCTGTGTGATGTCATGTACACCGTAGTCTGTGTGATGTTATGTACACCGTAGTCTGTGTGATGTCATGTACACCGTAGTCTGTGTGATGTCATGTACACCGTAGTCTGTGTGATGTTATGTACACCGTAGTCTGTGTGATGTTATGTACACCGTAGTCTGTGTGATGTTATGTACACCGTAGTCTGTGTGATGTTATGTACACCGTAGTCTGTGTGATGTCATGTACACCGTAGTCTGTGTGATGTTATGTACACCGTAGTCTGTGTGATGTTATGTACACCGCAGTCTGTGTGATGTTATGTACACCGTAGTCTGTGTGATGTTATGTACACCGTAGTCTGTATGATGTTATGTACACCGTAGTCTGTGTGATGTTATGTATTGGACCTGCTTGTGTAGTCTGTGTAATACAACGTTGTAGACTCTAGGTGGAGTGTGACGGACACAAATGCAGTCAGATCCCATCACGAGCAGCGTCAGGGGTCAGATCATAAAGGAGCTGTTTAACCGTCTAGAGGGGCATTATAAGATGCTACTAATGCATTATAATATTGGCATACGAGCTTAGAACAAATCGTATATAAAGGCATTATAACTGCATCGTAGTGCCTTATATACCTGTCAGTGTTGAGCAAAATGTTACCCGTGTCTATTGATTAAACATTAAGCTGTTACTCAAAGGGATCTGGACCTCTCGACGAGGTTGCTAGGTGTTAAGTTAACGTGGTTACGATACAGAGAGCGCGACTCAGCGAGATGAAAATTGGCCTTCGAGTTTTTTTTTGGAGCAGATGCAGCAGCAATGCAACCCAAATTTCACCCTAATTCACTATATATAGTGCACTACTCTTACCATAGACACAGTGTGCGTTCCAAATTGCACCCTAATTCCCTATATATAGTGCACTACTCTTACCATAGACACAGGGTAATTCCCTATATATAGTGCACTAGTCTTACCATAGACACAGGGTAATTCCCTATATATAGTGCACTAGTCTTACCATAGACACAGGGTAATTCCCTATATATAGTGCACTAGTCTTACCATAGACACAGGGTGCGTTCCAAATTTCACTCTAATTCACTATATATAGTGCACTACTCTTGACCATAGACACAGTGTAATTCCATATATATAGTGCACTACTCTTACCATAGACATAGTGGTAATTCCCTATATATAGTGCACTACTCTTACCATAGACATAGTGGTAATTCCCTATATATAGTGCACTACTCTTACCATAGACACAGGGTAATTCCCTATATATAGTGCACTAGTCTTACCATAGACACAGGGTAATTCCCTATATATAGTGCACTAGTCTTACCATAGACACAGGGTAATTCCCTATATATAGTGCACTAGTCTTACCATAGACACAGGGTGCGTTCCAAATTTCACTCTAATTCACTATATATAGTGCACTACTCTTGACCATAGACACAGGGTAATTCCATATATATAGTGCACTACTCTTGACCATTTAATAGCACAGTAGAATTACTCTCACAGCTGTGGGATGCTTGTTAAAGAACTGATTAACCTCTGATGCTTGAGAGAGTTTCCTGGCTTCGTTCTTCTCAACATGGCTGCTAATTGAAACTGGAACGCGTCCAGTCAGAAGGAATGGCATGATTATTACACACAATGTCCCCGAGGAGCGCTGACCTCTCTTCCATGTGTACCTGTTACATACATGCATGATGTGACGCGTGTTGCTTAATCTGTTTGAGGAGAATAAATAGCTAACTAAACTTCAGAGGTCCCATCTGATAACAATGACAGTGGCCATTGTCCAAGGAACCATTGTCCTCTCGTGATCTTGTCAAAAGCTCCTGATTGGCTGATTGATAAGAACGAAACCGTATTCATTCTTCACTCGTCTACGTTGAGAGAGCATTCAGACCTCTGTCAGATCAGCTGTATCCCCTCCTCTGTATCCCCTCTTCTGTATCCCCTCTTCTGTATCCCCTCGTCTGTATCCCCTCGTCTGTATCCCCTCTTCTGTATCCCCTCCTCTGTATCCCCTCTTCTGTATCCCCTCTTCTGTATCCCCTCTTCTGTATCCCCTCCTCTGTATCCCCTATTCTGTATCCCCTCGTCTGTATCCCCTCTTCTGTATCCCCTCTTCTGTATCCCCTCTTCTGTTTCCCCTCGTCTGTATCCCCTCCTCTGTATCCCCTCTTCTGTATCCCCTCTTCTGTATCCCCTCTCTTCTGTATCCCCTCTTCTGTATCCCCTCTTCTGTATCCCCTCTTCTGTATCCCCTCCTCTGTATCCCCTCTCTTCTGTATCCCCTCTTCTGTATCCCCTCTTCTGTATCCCCTCTATTCTGTATCCCCTCCTCTGTATCCCCTCCTCTGTATCCCCTATTCTGTATCCCCTCGTCTGTATCCCCTCTCTTCTGTATCCCCTCTTCTGTATCCCCTCTCTTCTGTATCCCCTCTTCTGTATCCCCTCATCTGTATCCCCTCTTCTGTATCCCCTCTTCTGTATCCCCTCTTCTGTATCCCCTCCTCTGTATCCCCTCCTCTGTATCCCCTCGTCTGTATCCCCTATTCTGTATCCCCTCGTCTGTATCCCCTCTTCTGTATCCCCTCATCTGTATCCCCTCTTCTGTATCCCCTCTATTCTGTATCCCCTCCTCTGTATCCCCTCCTCTGTATCCCCTCGTCTGTATCCCCTCTTCTGTATCCCCTCGTCTGTATCCCCTCTTCTGTATCCCCTCTTCTGTATCCCCTCTCTTCTGTATCCCCTTGTCTGTATCCCCTCGTCTGTATCCCCTCGTCTGTATCCCCTCGTCTGTATCCCCTCTTCTGTATCCCCTCGTCTGTATCCCCTCTTCTGTATCCCCTCTTCTGTATCCCCTCTCTTCTGTATCCCTTCGTCTGTATCCCCTCGTCTGTATCCCCTCGTCTGTATCCCCTCGTCTGTATCCCCTCTTCTTCTCTCTTTTCAAGCACAATGTCACAATTCACCACATTTGATCTGAATGCCTTAAAGGGGTGACCCTTTTCTCTTCACTATCAGATAATGGTGTGTTAAAAAGACTACGTTAACATTGTGTTTACGTTTTTGCCGTGTCTTGAAAGTGCAGATGAGAAAAATTCCCTTTTCTTATTTATCAATTTTTTTCTGGCTATTTCTAACATTATCAACTTGGTTGGGAAATTGGGACATATTTTAGACATAGAGACATTGTTTTCACATCACAACAACGCATCCCTGCATGTTCCGAGAGAATACAGCCCCACCAATGACAGGAGGTGAAATATATACACACACTGGCCCTTTAATTTTATTAATGTGAGAGAGAAGGAGGTGGGGGAGGGGGAGGGGCAGGGGGAAGGAGGGGGGTGGTCTTCTTTTTTATTACACAATCATCTGGTTCAAACCATACTCAGAGACACATAGAGACACATAGAGACACATAGAGACACAGAGACACATAGAGACACAGAGACACATAGAGACACATAGAGACACATAGAGACACATAGAGACACAGAGACACATAGAGACACAGAGACACATAGAGACACAGAGACACATAGAGACACATAGAGACACATAGAGACACATAGAGACACAGAGACACATAGAGACACAGAGACACATAGAGACACATAGAGACACATAGAGACACAGAGACACATAGAGACACATAGAGACACATAGAGACACAGAGACACATAGAGACACATAGAGACACATAGAGACACATAGAGACACAGAGACACATAGAGACACAGAGACACATAGAGACACATAGAGACACTCAGAGACACATAGAGACACAGAGAGACACTCAGAGACACATAGAGACACATAGAGACACACAGAGACACATAGAGACACATAGACACATATAGACACATAGAGACACTCAGAGACACACAGAGACACATAGAGACAGAGACAAAGATACACACAGAGACGCACAGAGACACACAGAGACACAGAGACACATAGAGACACACAGAGAGACACAGAGACACATACAAAGACACAGAGACAGAGAGGCACATAGAGACACAGAGAGACACAGAGACACATACATAGACACAGAAACACAGAGAGACACAGAGATACACAGAGACAAAGACACACAGAGACACAGAGACACATAGAGACACATACAGACACAGAGACACACAGAGACATAGAGACACAGAGACACATAGAGACACATACAGACACACAGAGACACATAGACAGAGAGGCACATAGAGGCACATAGAGACACAGAGACACATACATAGACACAGAGACAGAGAGGCACAGAGAGACACAGAGACACATACAAAGACACAGAGACAGAGAAGCACATAGAGACACAGAGAGACACAGAGACACATACATAGACACAGAAACACAGAGAGACACAGACACATAGAGACACATAGAGACACACAGAGACACAGAGACACAGAGACACATAGAGACACATAGAGACACATACAGACACACAGAGACACATAGAGACACATAGAGACACACAGAGACACATAGAGACACATAGAGACACATAGAGACACAGACACATAGAGACACATAGAGACACATAGAGACACAGAGACACAGAGACACACAGAGACACATAGAGACACATAGAGACACACAGAGACACATAGAGACACATAGAGACACATAGAGACACACAGAGACACATAGAGACACATAGAGACACATAGAGACACATAGAGACACATACAGACACATAGAGACACAGAGACACATAGAGACACATAGAGACACACAGAGACACAGAGACACAGAGACACATAGAGACACATAGAGACACATACAGACACACAGAGACACATAGAGACACATAGAGACACAGACACATAGAGACACATAGAGACACATAGAGACACATACAGACACATAGAGACACAGAGACACATAGAGACACATAGAGACACACAGAGACACATAGAGACACATAGAGACACATAGAGACACATAGAGACACACAGAGACACACAGAGACACATAGAGACACATACAGACACATAGAGACACACAGAGACACATAGAGACACATAGAGACACATAGAGACACATAGAGACACAGAGACACATTGAGACACATAGAGACACATAGAGACACATAGAGACACATAGAGACACATACAGACACATAGAGACACATAGAGACACATAGAGACACATAGAGACACATACAGACACATAGAGACACATAGAGACACATAGAGACACATAGAGACACATAGAGACACACAGAGACACAGAGACACAGAGACACATAGAGACACATAGAGACACATACAGACACACAGAGACACATAGAGACACATAGAGACACAGAGACACATAGAGACACATAGAGACACAGAGACACATACAGACACATAGAGACACATAGAGACACATAGAGACACATAGAGACACATAGAGACACAGAGACACATAGAGACACATAGAGACACAGAGACACATACAGACACATAGAGACACATAGAGACACAGAGACACATAGAGACACATAGAGACACATAGAGACACATAGAGACACATAGAGACACAGAGACACATACAGACACATAGAGACACATAGAGACACATAGAGACACATAGAGACACAGAGACACATAGAGACACATAGAGACACATAGAGACACATACAGACACATAGAGACACATAGAGACACATAGAGACACATAGAGACACAGAGACACATACAGACACATACAGACACATAGAGACACATAGAGACACATAGAGACACATAGAGACACATAGAGACACAGAGACACATAGAGACACAGAGACACATAGAGACACATAGAGACACATAGAGACACAGAGACACATAGAGACACACAGAGACACATAGAGACACATAGAGACACATAGAGACACATAGAGACACATACAGACACATAGAGACACATAGAGACACAGAGACACATAGAGACACAGAGACACATAGAGACACAGAGACACATAGAGACACAGAGACACAGAGACACATAGAGACACATAGAGACACAGAGACACATAGAGACACATAGAGACACATAGAGACACATAGAGACACATAGAGACACAGAGACACATAGAGACACAGAGACACATAGAGACACATAGAGACACATAGAGCCACAGAGACACATAGAGACACAGAGACACATAGAGACACATAGAGACACATAGAGACACATACAGACACATAGAGACACATAGAGACACATAGAGACACATAGAGACACAGAGACACATAGAGACACATAGAGACACATAGAGACACACAGAGACACATAGAGACACAGAGACACATAGAGACACATACAGACACATAGAGACACATAGAGACACATAGAGACACATAGAGACACATAGAGACACACAGAGACACACAGAGACACATAGAGACACATAGAGACACAGAGACACATAGAGACACATAGAGACACATAGAGACACATAGAGACACAGAGAGACACATAGAGACACAGAGACACATAGAGACACATAGAGACACATAGAGACACATAGAGACACACAGAGACACATAGAGACACATAGAGACACATAGAGACACATAGAGACACATACAGACACATAGAGACACACAGAGACACATAGAGACACATAGAGACACATACAGACACATAGAGACACACAGAGACACATAGAGACACATAGAGACACACAGAGACACACAGAGACACATAGAGACACATAGAGACACACAGAGACACACAGAGACACATAGAGACACATAGAGACACACAGAGACACACAGAGACACATAGAGACACATAGAGACACACAGAGACACACAGAGACACACAGAGACACATAGAGACACATAGAGACACACAGAGACACACAGAGACACACAGAGACACATACAGACACATAGAGACACATAGAGACACAGAGACACATAGAGACACATAGAGACACATAGAGACACATAGAGACACATAGAGACACATACAGACACATAGAGACACATAGAGACACATAGAGACACATAGAGACACAGAGACACATACAGACACATAGAGACACATAGAGACACATAGAGACACATAGAGACACATAGAGACACATAGAGACACAGAGACACATAGAGACACATAGAGACACATAGAGACACATAGAGACACATACAGACACATAGAGACACATAGAGACACAGAGACACATAGAGACACATAGAGACACAGAGACACATACAGACACATAGAGACACATAGAGACACATAGAGACACATAGAGACACATAGAGACACATAGAGACACAGAGACACATAGAGACACATAGAGACACAGAGACACATACAGACACATAGAGACACATAGAGACACAGAGACACATAGAGACACATAGAGACACATAGAGACACATAGAGACACATAGAGACACATAGAGACACAGAGACACATACAGACACATAGAGACACATAGAGACACATAGAGACACATAGAGACACAGAGACACATAGAGACACATAGAGACACATAGAGACACATAGAGACACATACAGACACATAGAGACACATAGAGACACATAGAGACACATAGAGACACAGAGACACATACAGACACATAGAGACACATAGAGACACATAGAGACACATAGAGACACATAGAGACACAGAGACACATAGAGACACAGAGACACATAGAGACACATAGAGACACATAGAGACACAGAGACACATAGAGACACACAGAGACACATAGAGACACATAGAGACACATAGAGACACATACAGACACATAGAGACACATAGAGACACATAGAGACACATAGAGACACAGAGACACATAGAGACACAGAGACACATAGAGACACAGAGACACATAGAGACACAGAGACACAGAGACACATAGAGACACATAGAGACACAGAGACACATAGAGACACATAGAGACACATAGAGACACATAGAGACACAGAGACACATAGAGACACAGAGACACATAGAGACACATAGAGACACATAGAGACACAGAGACACATAGAGACACAGAGACACATAGAGACACATAGAGACACATAGAGACACATACAGACACATAGAGACACATAGAGACACATAGAGACACATAGAGACACAGAGACACATAGAGACACATAGAGACACACAGAGACACATAGAGACACAGAGACACATACAGACACATAGAGACACATACAGACACATAGAGACACACAGAGACACATAGAGACACATAGAGACACATAGAGACACATAGAGACACATAGAGACACATAGAGACACATAGAGACACATAGAGACACAGAGACACATATAGACACATAGAGACACATAGAGACACATAGAGACACAGAGAGACACATAGAGACACAGAGACACATAGAGACACATAGAGACACATAGAGACACACAGAGACACATAGAGACACAGAGACACATACAGACACATAGAGACACATACAGACACATAGAGACACACAGAGACACATAGAGACACATAGAGACACATAGAGACACATAGAGACACACAGAGACACATAGAGACACATAGAGACACATAGAGACACAGAGACACATAGAGACACATAGAGACACATAGAGACACATAGAGACACAGAGAGACACATAGAGACACAGAGACACATAGAGACACATAGAGACACATAGAGACACATAGAGACACACAGAGACACACAGAGACACATAGAGACACATAGAGACACATAGAGACACATACAGACACATAGAGACACACAGAGACACATAGAGACACATAGAGACACATACAGACACATAGAGACACACAGAGACACATAGAGACACATAGAGACACACAGAGACACACAGAGACACATAGAGACACATAGAGACACACAGAGACACACAGAGACACACAGAGACACATAGAGACACATAGAGACACACAGAGACACACAGAGACACATAGAGACACACAGAGACACACAGAGACACACAGAGACACATAGAGACACATAGAGACACACAGAGACACACAGAGACACACAAAGACACATACAGACACATAGAGACACATAGAGACACATAGAGACACATAGAGACACACAGAGACACATAGAGACACATAGAGACACATAGAGACACATAGAGACACAGAGACACATAGAGACACAGAGACACATAGAGACACATAGAGACACATAGAGACACATAGAGACACACAGAGACACACAGAGACACATAGAGACACATAGAGACACATAGAGACACATAGAGACACATACAGACACATAGAGACACACAGAGACACACAGAGACACATAGAGACACATACAGACACATAGAGACACACAGAGACACATAGAGACACATAGAGACACACAGAGACACACAGAGACACATAGAGACACATAGAGACACACAGAGACACACAGAGACACACAGAGACACATAGAGACACATAGAGACACACAGAGACACACAGAGACACATAGAGACACACAGAGACACACAGAGACACACAGAGACACATAGAGACACATAGAGACACACAGAGACACACAGAGACACACAGAGACACATACAGACACATAGAGACACATAGAGACACATAGAGACACATAGAGACACATAGAGACACATAGAGACACACAGAGACACATAGAGACACATAGAGACACATAGAGACACATAGAGACACATAGAGACACATAGAGACCTAAACCAGAGCAAAACAAACGTAGACGGGGGTGATGAGAGAGAAACAGACCAGGCTCCAGCCTCTTTCCTGAGTGGTGCATCTTCTCACCCCTCAGCCCCTCTGCACCACAGCCAGGAGGGGGGGCACTAGAACAGGCACTAGAACAGCCAACCAGGAGTGGGAGGGGCAGACACAGGCACTAGAGCAGCCAACCAGGAGCAGGTGAGGGGCAGACACACACACTAGAACAGCCAACCAGGAGCAGGGGGGCAGACACACACACTAGAACAGCCAACCAGGAGCAGGCGGGGGGCAGACACACACACTAGAACAGCCAACCAGGAGCAGGGGGGCAGACACACACACTAGAACAGCCAACCAGGAGCAGGGGGGCAGACACACATACTAGAACAGCCAACCAGGAGCAGGGGGGCAGACACACTGGGACAGAGACTGAATGGATCTACAAGACCAGCTCTGTGTATGTATGACATGACAGATTAAAGAGGATAATAGACGTGTGTGTATGGAGGTGTATCGGAGTACAGGGACAGGGGATCATAAAACGCTGACAAGTAGCTGAGAGACAGAGAGAGAGAGAGAGAGAGAGAGAGAGAGAGGGGGAGAGAGAGGGAGAGAGAGAGAAAGAGGGGGAGAGAGAGAGAGAGAGAGACCGAGAGACCGAGAGAGAGAGACCGAGAGACCGAGAGAGAGAGAGAGAGAGAGAGAGAGAGAGAGAGAGAGAGAGAGAGAGAGAGGGGGGAGAGAGAGGGAGAGAGAGAGAGACAGAGAGAGAGAGAGAAAGAGAGAGAGAGACAGAGAGAGAGAGAGAGAGAGAGAGAGAGAGAGAGAGACCGAGAGAGAGAGAGAGACCGAGAAAGAGAGACAGAGAGAGAGAGAGAGACAGAGAGAGAGAGAGAGAGAGAGAGAGAGAGAGAGAGAGAGAGAGAGAAGAGAGAGAGAGAGAGAGAGAGAGAGAGAGAGAGAGAGAGAGAGAGAGGGGGAGATAAAAGGAGAGCATTTTACTGCACAGTGTGTGATGATGTAAGATGTATACAGTCAGTGTTGGATGCTGGAGGTGTGGTGACAGCCTCTGTGTGTGTGGAGGTGAAGTGAAGAGGTGGGCTGAAGGTGTGGGCTGAAGTTCTGGGCTGAAGGTGTGGGCTGAAGATGAGGGCTGAAAGTGTGGGCGGAAGAGGTGGGCTGAAGATAAGGGCTGAAGGTGTGGGCTGAAGGTGTGGGCTGAAGATAAGGGCTGAAGGTGTGGGCTGAAGGTGTGCGGTAAAGGTGTGGGCTGAAATTGTGGGCTGAAGTTCTGGGCTGAAGGTGTGGGCTGAAGGTGTGGGCTGAAGGTGTGGGCTGAAGGTGTGCAGTGAAGGTGTGGGCAGAAAGTGTGGGCGGAAGAGGTGGGCTGAAGATAAGGGCTGAAGGTGTGGGCTGAAAGTGTGGGCGGAAGAGGTGGGCTGAAGAGGTGGGCTGAAGGTGTGGGCTGAAGTTCTGGGCTGAAGGTGTGGGCTGAAGTTCTGGGCTGAAGGTGTGGGCTGAAGTTTTTGGCTGAAGGTGTGGGCTGAAGAGGTGGGCTGAAAGAAAGTGTGGGCTGAAGGTGTGGGCTGAAGAGGTGGGATGAAAGAAAGTGTGGGCTGAAGGTGTGGGCTGAAGTTCTGGGCTGAAGGTGTGGGCTGAAGATAAGGGCTGAAAGTGTGGGCTGAAAATAAGGGCTGAAGGTGTGGGCTGAAGATAAGGGCTGAAGGTGTGGGCTGAAGAGGTGGGCTGAAAGTGTGGGCTGAAGGTGTGGGCTGAAGTTCTGGGCTGGAGGTGTGGGCTGAAGATAAGGGCTGAAGGTGTGGGCTGAAGATGTACACGCTGTAGGTTTCTGTTGTGTTGCCTGCAGGTTGGTCACAGTATTATGCTTATGTATTGTGGAAAAACAACTCTCAGCTGCACCATGTGTACAGCATGTGGAAGTAACTAACGCAGAGGAGTAACTTTCCTGAGAACTGAAGACATCAGGTAGCTTCCCTGACATTAACTCTGTAGACTATGATAACTGACATTAACTCTGTAGACTATGAGAACTGAAGACATCAGGTAGCTTCTCTGGCATTAAGTCTGTAGACCATATGAACTGAAGACATCAGGTAGCTTCTCTGGCATTAAGTCTGTAGACCATATGAACTGAAGACATCAGGTAGCTTCTCTGGCATTAAGTCTGTAGACCATATGAACTGAAGACATTAGGTAGCTTCTCTGGCATTAAGTCTGTAGACTATGAGAACTGACATTAACTCTGTAGACTATGAGAACTGAAGACATCAGGTAGCTTCTCTGGCATTAAGTCTGTAGACCATATGAACTGAAGACATCAGGTAGCTTCTCTGGCATTAAGTCTGTAGACCATATGAACTGAAGACATTAGGTAGCTTCTCTGGCATTAAGTCTGTAGACCATATGAACTGAAGACATTAGGTAGCTTCTCTGGCATTAAGTCTGTAGACCATATGAACTGAAGACATTAGGTAGCTTCCGTGACATTAACTCTGTAGACTATGAGAACTGAAGACATCAGGTAGCTTCCCTGACATTAGCTCTGTAGACTATAAGAATTGATGACATCAGGTAGCTTCCAAGACATTAGCTCTGTAGACTATGAGAACTGATGACATCGGGTAGCTTCTCTGGCATTAGCTCTGTAGATTATGAGAACTGATGACATCGGGTAGCTTCTCTGGCATTAGCTCTGCAGACTATGAGAACTGATGACATCGGGTAGCTTCTCTGGCATTAAGTCTGTAGACCATATGAACTGAAGACATCAGGTAGCTTCTCTGACATTAACTCTGCAGACTATGAGAACTGAAGACATCAGGTAGCTTCTCTGACATTAGCTCTGCAGACTATGAGAACTGATGACATCGGGTAGCTTCTCTGGAATTAAGTCTGTAGACCATATGAACTGAAGACATCAGGTAGCTTCTCTGACATTAACTCTGCAGACTATGAGAACTGAAGACATCAGGTAGCTTCTCTGACATTAGCTCTGCAGACTATGAGAACTGATGACATCGGGTAGCTTCTCTGGCATTAGCTCTGTAGACTATGAGAACTGATGACATCGGGTAGCTTCTCTGGCATTAGCTCTGTAGACTATGAGAACTGATGACATCGGGTAGCTTCTCTGGCATTAGCTCTGTAGACTATGAGAACTGATGACATCGGGTAGCTTCTCTGGCATTAGCTCTGTAGACTATGAGAACTGATGACATCAGGTAGCTTCTCTGACATTAGCTCTGCAGACTATGAGAACTGATGACATCGGGTAGCTTCTCTGGCATTAGCTCTGCAGACTATGAGAACTGATGACATCAGGTAGCTTCTCTGACATTAGCTCTGCAGACTATGAGAACTGATGACATCAGGTAGCTTCTCTGACATTAGCTCTGTAGACTATGAGAACTGATGACATCAGGTAGCTTCTCTGACATTAGCTCTGCAGACTATGAGAACTGATGACATCGGGTAGCTTCTCTGGCATTAGCTCTGTAGATTATGAGAACTGATGACATCGGGTAGCTTCTCTGGCATTAGCTCTGCAGACTATAATCAATGTGTGAGCCTAACATATTTGACAACAATCTGAAGTTTGTAAGGGGACATCTAAAACTACAGTGCAATGTAGGAAGTTAATAACACAGGAAGTTGTAACCTTTGACCTTTGTTTCTCCTCTTCTCAGTCAGTATCAGATGGTTTCCACTTGATGGCAAGGTGGCACCGACAGACATGGCAGCTCTGCTTCTAGCTCCTAAGCAACTTTGCAGTATTTAGTTTTCTTGGGTGTTATTTATTACATTATTAGCCCAGAACATATTTTGTGTTATTACATACAGCCGGAAATAACTTTTGGATATCAGAGCGGTGGTAACAGCATTACGACCAGGAATACAACTTTCCTGAAATGGATCCTTCGTTCGTAGCCCCCAGAACAATTGAACTTATCCCAGAGGCTGCTCCTTCTCCTTCCAGCGAGACATCAGGGACTGTATTATACTGTGTTTCATGGAATCATGGCTCTCTCGGGATATACTGTCCCCGTCCATACAGCCAGCTGGGTTCTCAGTTCATCGCGCAGACAGGAATAAAGAACTCTCCGAGATGAAGAAAGGCGGGGATATATGTTTCATGATCAACTACTCATGATGTTATTGTGATAACATACAGAAACTCAAGTCCTTTTCTAGAATACCTCACAATCAAATACTGACCGTATAACTTCCCAATAGAATTATCTTCGGTTAAAGTCACAGCCGTGTCTATTCCCCCTGAAGCCCATGCCACGACGGCCCTCAAGGAGCTACAGTGGACTTTATGCAAACTGGAAACCACATATCCTGAGGCCGCAATTATTGTAGCTGGGGATTTTAACAAAACAAATTTGAGGAAAATGCTACCGAAGTTCTACCAACACATTGACTGTAGTACTCGCTTAGGAAAAACACTAGACCACTGCTACTCCCCATTTCGAGTTGCATACAAGTCAGATCACAACAAAACAATTATCCTCCCTTCCTAGTGACAGAAACTCAAACAGGAAGTACCCAAACAGGAAGGTCTATTCAACGACCAATTGGAATCCATGCTTCAAGATTGTTTTAATTACTCGGACTGGGATATGTTCCGGGTAGCGTCTGAGAATAACATTGACGTTTACACTGACACAGTGACTGAGTTCATTAGCAAGTGTATAGGGGAGGTTGTTCCCACGGTGACTATTAAAACCTACCCAAACCAGAAACCGTGTATAGATAGTGTATAGATGGCAGCATTCACGCAAAACTGAAAGAGCAAAACAATACATTTAACCATGGCAAGGTGACTGGGAATATGGTTGAGTACAAACAGCGTAGTTATTCCCTCCTTAAAGGACAAACTAAACACCTTCTTCACCCACTTTGAGAACAAGACAGTGCACCTGACGTGGCCCGCTCCCAAGGACAGTGGGCTCTCCTTCTCCTTGGCTAACGTGAGTATGACATTTATGCGTGTTAACCCTTGCAAGGCTGCCAGCCCAAACGGCATCCCTAACCGCGTCCTCAGAGCATGTGCAGACCAGCTGGCTGGAGTGTTTACGGACATATTCAATCTCTCCCTATCCCAGTCTGCTGTCCCCACATGCTTCACGATGTCCACCACCATTGTTCCTGTACCCAAGAAAGCAAAGGTAAATGACCCAAATCGACGGGACCGTAGTGGAGAAGGTGGAAAGCTTCAAGTTCCTCAGCGTACACATCACTGACAAACTGAAATGGTCCACCTACACAACTCTTCCATCTCAGGATGCTGAAGAAATTTGTCTTGGCCCCTAAGACCCTCAGAAGTTTTTACAGATGCACAATTGAGAGTCCTGTCGGGCTGTATCACCTGGTACGCCTGGTACGACAACTGCACCCTTCGCAACCGCAAGGCTCTCCAGAGGGTGGTTCGGTCTGCCCAATGCGTCACCAGGGCACACTGCCTGCCCTCCAGGACTCCTACAGCACCCGATGTCACAGGAAGGCCAGAAAGATCATCAAGGACATCAACCACCGAGCCACTGCCTATTCACCCCGTTATCATCCAGACTTAGACGTCAGACTTACTTAGATTTGTGTGTATTGTTGTGAATTGTTAGATACTACTGCACTGTTGGAGCTAGGAACACAAGTATTTCGCTACACCCGCAATAACATTTGTGTGTGTGCCCAATAAAATGTGATTTGATATTGACCTTAACCCTTCATCCCTGACGTCTGTTGGCAACAACAACACCAGCGGATGGAGATTGAAAAGGGAGTGTGCTGTATACGCAGTTCAGTTCAAATGGCCAACTAATCAGCCTGTTACCAACCCTCAGTTCAGTTCTGTTTAGCTGCTGAAATATTAATGGAGTGGAAGTCAAATATCAAGGTGATAACATTATCCTATTTCATTTAGCTGGGGCACGTTGTGTTTCCAGGTCAGATCTAGGTCAACAGATAGTAACTGATAGCCCTGGTAGCTCCCGAACATCAGGGGTCATCATAGATTCTGCTTGCATGGAACTCCAGGTGTACATCCTATTTCATTTAGCTGGGGCACGTTGTGTTTCCAGGTCAGATCTAGGTCAACAGATAGTAACTGATAGCCCTGGTAGCTCCCGAACATCAGGGGTCATCATAGATTCTGCTTGTATGGAACTCCAGGTGTACATCCTATTTCATTTAGCTGGGGCACGTTGTGTTTCCAGGTCAGATCTAGGTCAACAGATAGTAACTGATAGCCCTGGTAGCTCCCGAACATCAGGGGTCATCATAGATTCTGCTTGTATGGAACTCCAGGTGTACATCCCAAATTACACCCTATTCCTTTTATAGTGCAGACCTGAGCCCTCAAATGTAGCGCACTGTAAAGGGCACCACACACCAGAGCCCTCAAAGGTTAGTGCACTATAAAGGGTACAGCGTGCCATTTATAACGTACACCTGGAGTTCCATACAAGCAGAATCTATGGTGACCCCTGGTGACCCCTGATTACCCATGATGACCCCTGATGACCCCTGAGGGTCACCTCTCTCTCTCTCTCTCTCTCTCTCTCTCTCTCACTCTCTTTTAACCAGCAGGATGTGGTGTGATGCTGAACTTCTGCCAACCAAAATCTAGTACTGAATGAAGCAGTGTTATGTCCTGAGGATAATCCTCCATGTTGAATGCACCGAGCTGTCTGTTAAAACTACTAACACACAGCTCAGACGCTCTTGCATACCCCACAAGACATGCCACCAGAGGTCTGTTTAAACTACTAACACACAGCTCAGACGCCCATTCATACCCCACAAGACATGCCACCAGAGGTCTGTTTAAACTACTAACACACAGCTCAGACGCCCATTCATACCCCACAAGACATGCCACCAGAGGTCTGTTTAAACTACTAACACACAGCTCAGACGCCCATTCATACCCCACAAGACATGCCACCAGAGGTCTGTTTAAACTACTGGCACACAGCTCAGACGCCCATTCATACCCCACAAGACATGCCACCAGAGGTCTGTTTAAACTACTAACCCACAGCTCAGACACCCATTCATACCCCACAAGACATGCCACCAGAGGTCTGTTTAAACTACTAACACACAGCTCAGACACCCATTCATACCCCACAAGACATGCCACCAGAGGTCTGTTTAAACTACTAACACACAGCTCAGACACCCATTCATACCCCACAAGACATGCCACCAGAGGTCTGTTTAAACTACTAACACACAGCTCAGACGCCCATTCATACCCCACAAGACATGCCACCAGAGGTCTGTTTAAACTACTAACACACAGCTCAGACGCCCATTCATACCCCACAAGACATGCCACCAGAGGTCTGTTTAAACTACTAACACACAGCTCAGACGCCCATTCATACCCCACAAGACATGCCACCAGAGGTCTGTTTAAACTACTAACACACAGCTCAGACGCCCATTCATACCCCACAAGACATGCCACCAGAGGTCTGTTTAAACTACTAACCCACAGCTCAGACGCCCATTCATACCCCACAAGACATGCCACCAGAGGTCTGTTTAAACTACTAACACACAGCTCAGACGCCCATTCATACCCCACAAGACATGCCACCAGAGGTCTGTTTAAACTACTAACACACAGCTCAGACGCCCATTCATACCCCACAAGACATGCCACCAGAGGTCTGTTTAAACTACTAACACACAGCTCAGACGCCCATTCATACCCCACAAGACATGCCACCAGAGGTCTGTTTAAACTACTAACCCACAGCTCAGACGCCCATTCATACCCCACAAGACATGCCACCAGAGGTCTGTTTAAACTACTAACACACAGCTCAGACGCCCATTCATACCCCACAAGACATGTCACCAGAGGTCTGTTTAAACTACTAACCCACAGCTCAGACGCCCATTCATACCCCACAAGACATGTCACCAGAGGTCTGTTTAAACTACTAACCCACAGCTCAGACGCCCATTCATACCCCACAAGACATGCCACCAGAGGTCTGTTTAAACTACTAACCCACAGCTCAGACGCCCATTCATACCCCACAAGACATGTCACCAGAGGTCTGTTTAAACTACTAACCCACAGCTCAGACGCCCATTCATACCCCACAAGACATGCCACCAGAGGTCTGTTTAAACTACTAGCACACAGCTCAGACGCCCATTCATACCCCACAAGACATGCCACCAGAGGTCTGTTTAAACTACTAACACACAGCTCAGACGCCCATTCATACCCCACAAGACATGCCACCAGAGGTCTGTTTAAACTACTAACACACAGCTCAGACGCCCATTCATACCCCACAAGACATGCCACCAGAGGTCTGTTTAAACTACTAACCCACAGCTCAGACGCCCATTCATACCCCACAAGACATGCCACCAGAGGTCTGTTTAAACTACTAACACACAGCTCAGACGCCCATTCATACCCCACAAGACATGCCACCAGAGGTCTGTTTAAACTACTAACCCACAGCTCAGACGCCCATTCATACCCCACAAGACATGCCACCAGAGGTCTGTTTAAACTACTAACACACAGCTCAGACGCCCATTCATACCCCACAAGACATGCCACCAGAGGTCTGTTTAAACTACTAACCCACAGCTCAGACGCCCATTCATACCCCACAAGACATGCCACCAGAGGTCTGTTTAAACTACTAACACACAGCTCAGACGCCCATTCATACCCCACAAGACATGCCACCAGAGGTCTGTTTAAACTACTAACACACAGCTCAGACGCCCATTCATACCCCACAAGACATGCCACCAGAGGTCTGTTTAAACTACTAACCCACAGCTCAGACGCCCATTCATACCCCACAAGACATGCCACCAGAGGTCTGTTTAAACTACTAACACACAGCTCAGACGCCCATTCATACCCCACAAGACATGTCACCAGAGGTCTGTTTAAACTACTAACACACAGCTCAGACGCCCATTCATACCCCACAAGACATGCCACCAGAGGTCTGTTTAAACTACTAACACACAGCTCAGACGCCCATGCATACCCCACAAGACATGCCACCAGAGGTCTGTTTAAACTACTAACACACAGCTCAGACGCCCATTCATACCCCACAAGACATGTCACCAGAGGTCTGTTTAAACTACTAACACACAGCTCAGACGCCCATTCATACCCCACAAGACATGTCACCAGAGGTCTGTTTAAACTACTAACACACAGCTCAGACGCCCATTCATACCCCACAAGACATGTCACCAGAGGTCTGTTTAAACTACTAACACACAGCTCAGACGCCCATTCATACCCCACAAGACATGCCACCAGAGGTCTGTTTAAACTACTAACACACAGCTCAGACGCCCATTCATACCCCACAAGACATGTCACCAGAGGTCTGTTTAAACTACTAACACACAGCTCAGACGCCCATTCATACCCCACAAGACATGCCACCAGAGGTCTGTTTAAACTACTAACCCACAGCTCAGACGCCCATTCATACCCCACAAGACATGTCACCAGAGGTCTGTTTAAACTACTAACACACAGCTCAGACGCCCATTCATACCCCACAAGACATGTCACCAGAGGTCTGTTTAAACTACTAACACACAGCTCAGACGCCCATTCATACCCCACAAGACATGCCACCAGAGGTCTGTTTAAACTACTAACACACAGCTCAGACGCCCATTCATACCCCACAAGACATGCCACCAGAGGTCTGTTTAAACTACTAACACACAGCTCAGACGCCCATTCATACCCCACAAGACATGCCACCAGAGGTCTGTTTAAACTACTAACACACAGCTCAGACGCCCATTCATACCCCACAAGACATGCCACCAGAGGTCTGTTTAAACTACTAACACACAGCTCAGACGCCCATTCATACCCCACAAGACATGCCACCAGAGGTCTGTTTAAACTACTGGCACACAGCTCAGACGCCCATGCATACCCCACAAGACATGCCACCAGAGGTCTGTTTAAACTACTAACACACAGCTCAGACGCCCATGCATACCCCACAAGACATGCCACCAGAGGTCTGTTTAAACTACTAACACACAGCTCAGACGCCCATTCATACCCCACAAGACATGCCACCAGAGGTCTGTTTAAACTACTAACACACAGCTCAGACGCCCATTCATACCCCACAAGACATGCCACCAGAGGTCTGTTTAAACTACTAACACACAGCTCAGACGCCCATTCATACCCCACAAGACATGCCACCGGAGGTCTGTTTAAACTACTGGCACACAGCTCAGACGCCCATGCATACCCCACAAGACATGCCACCGG
>NC_092162.1:70460133-70492061 GCF_045791955.1 Oncorhynchus clarkii lewisi
CCATTGACCTACGCACCTCCATGGACGGCAAGTACAAGGAGATTGCTGAGGTGAGTAAGATAGAAAGATGGACTTCAAAAACATTTGCGATTTCAGCCACACAAGTGGATAAACTGCATTTAAAATAACTGAGGATAATACAACAACAACAACAAAAAACGAGTTTATTTCCAAACAAGCTCTAAACAAGCTAATCTCTCTGTGTGTCTGTGCCCATGTAGGAGCTGTTCTCTCGCAGCTTAGCAGAGCGTGATATGCTCAGCACCCCTTATGAGTTCCCTGAAGACAGTCCCATAGAACAGCTGGAGGAGAGACAACAACGACTACAGAGACAGATCAGCCAGGATGTCAAGTAAGGGAGGGAGGGAGGGAGGGAGGGAGGGAGGGAGATATAGTGGGAGGAAGGGAGTAATAGTGGGAGGGAGGGAGGGAGGGAGGGAGGGAGGGAGGGAGGGAGGGAGGGAGGGAGGGAGGGAGGGAGGGAGGGAGGGAGGGAGGGAGGGAGGGAGGGAGGGAAAGAAGGAAGGATAGTGGGAGGGAGGGATAGTGGGAGGGACAGAGGGAGGGAGGGAGTTAATATTCAGTCCTCATGAATCCCATTGGGATCATGTTGATGTCTCTAAAAAAGCTTTTTATTGTGTCTTCTTCAGGTTTGAGCCAGATATTCTTCTGCGAGCCAAACAGGAGTTAATGAAGACTGACAGCGCTACTGACCTAGAGTGAGTACAGTAAGGAGACTCACATTAGCTCTGCTAGCTACTTACCTAGAGTGAGAACAGTAAGGAGACTCACATTAGCTCTGCTAGCTACTGACCTAGAGTGAGTACAGTAAGGAGACTCACATTAGCTCTGCTAGCTACTTACCTAGAGTGAGAACAGTAAGGAGACTCACATTAGCTTCCTAAGCTTATACAGTGGGGCAAAAAAGTATTTAGTCAGCCACCAATTGTGCAAGTTCTCCCACTTAAAAAGATGAGAGAGGCCTGTAATTTTCATCATAGGTACACTTCAACGATGACAGACAAAATGAGACAAAAAATCCAGAAAATCACATTGTAGGATTTTTAATGAATTTATTTGCAAATTATGGTGGAAAATAAGTATTTGGTCAATAACAAAAGTTTATCTCAATACTTTGTTATATACCCTTTGTTGGCAATGACAGAGGTCAAATGTTTTCTGTAAGTCTTCACAAGGTTTTCACACACTGTTGCTGGTATTTTGGCCCATTCCTCCATGCAGATCTCCTCTAGAGCAGTGATGTTTTGGGGCTGTTGCTGGGCAACACAGGCTTTCAACTCCCTCCAAAGATTTTCTATGGGGTTGAGATCTGGAGACTGGCTAGGTCACTCCAGGACCTTGAAATGCTTCTTACGAAGCCACTCCTTCGTTGCCCGGGCAGTGTGTTTGGGATCATTGTCATGCTGAAAGACCCAGCCACGTTTCATCTTCAATGCACTTGCTGATGGAATGATGTTTTCACTCAAAAAAAAAGTTGAGTTTTTGCCAAAAAGTTCTATTTTGGTTTCATCTGACCATATGACATTCTCCCAATCTTCTGCTGGATCATCCAAATGCTCTCTAGCAAACTTCAGACGGGCCTTGACATGTACTGGCTTAAGCAGGGGGACACGTCTGGCACTGCAGGATTTGAGTCCCTGGCGGCGTAGTGTGTTACTGATGGTAGGCTTTGTTACTTTGGTCCCAGCTCTCTGCAGGTCATTCAATAGGTCCCCCCGTGTGGTTCTGGGATTTTTGCTCACCGCTCTTGTGATCATTTTGACCCCACGGGGTGAGATCTTGCGTGGAGCCCCAGATCGAGGGAGATTATCAGTGGTCTTGTATGTCTTCCATTTCCTAATAATTGCTCCCACAGTTGATTTCTTCAAACCAAGCTGCTTACCTATTGCAGATTCAATCTTCCCAGCCTGGTGCAGGTCTACAATTTTGTTTCTGGTGTCCTTTGAAAGCTCTTTGGTCTTGGCCATAGTGGAGTTTGGAGTGTTAACTTTTGACTGTTTGAGGTTGTGGATAGGTGTCTTTTATACTGATAACAAGTTCAAACAGGTGCCATTAATACAGGTAACGAGTGGAGGACAGAGGAGCCTCTTAAAGAAGAAGTTACAGGTCTGTGAGAGCCAGAAATCTTGCTTGTTTGTAGGTGACCAAATACTTATTTTCCACCATAATTTGCAAATAAATTCATAAAAAATCCTACAATGTGATTTTCTGGATTTTTTTTTTCTCATTCTGTCTGTCATAGTTGAAGTGTACCTATGATGAAGGCCTCTCTCATCTTTTTAAGTGGGAGAACTTGCACAAATGGTGGCTGACTAAATACTTTTTTGCCCCACTGTATCTATAGGTTTTAGGAATCACATGATATACACCGTCCAATGAAACGCTTACTTGCAGATTCCGTCTGGACAACGAAACAACAATAAGAAACAATAAAAGATAAGAACAGGAAACATAAAATAAATGGCTCGGTAGAATAGAACAAACGTTATAGAATAAACATTATTATGGTGTGTTAGATACCTGAAGGAGCAGAGCCAGGCATTCATGGACCTGTATCCCAAGGAGATGGAGCGGGAAGGAGAGAAGGAGTACCAGCGGGTCTCCATCTCCGGAGAGGAGAAATGTGGGGTAGGTCACAGAAATATCCCCCAAACAGCCATTACCGCTTTCACCACGGTCAACACCTTGAGTTTTTATCCAGTAAGGTTCCCTGGCTTTGATTAATGATATCGAATACAGGTCTTATGTAAAAACGTGTATTTCTCTCCACTTGGATTTCACCACAAGCAGCCAACCTTCCGACATGTTACGTGTTTCTTCGAAGCGGATTCCTCTCCGGAAGTAGGAGGCTAGAAGTAGGACTGGCAGAACTAACTTGTGCCCTCTCTCCCCGCCCCCTTCTCTCCAGGTTCCCTTCACAGACCTGCTGGATGCTGCTAAGTGTGTAGTGAAGGCCTTGTTCATCAGGGAGAAGTACATCGGCCTGTCCATGCAGAGCTTCTGTCGGACCACAGCCAGCTACCTAGAGGAGCTCAGTGACAGACCTCTAGATATGGGTATCTATGAGGAGATACCTGAGACTTCTGTTACTGCAGGTAGAGTACACACACATACGTAAATACCTACATACATACACCTACCTACCTACCTACCTACTTACCTACCTACCTACCTACCTACCTACCTACCTACCTACCTACCTACATCCAGAATGCATCACATCCAGCCTGATTGGGAGTCCCATAGGGTGGCGCACAATTGGCCTAGCGTCGTCTGGGTTTGGCCGGGGTAGGCCTTCATTGTAAATAAGAATTTGTTCTTAAAAACCTCTTAAGGATCCGCCCCTTCTTTTCAATTATCACCTAAAATGACATACCCAAATCTAACTGCCTGTAGCTCAGGCCCTGAATCAAGGATATGCATATTCCCATATCAGATATGTCTATGTCCTGGGAAATGTTCTTGTTATTTGCAACGTCATGCTAATCACTTTAGCGCACATTTGCTCAACCATCAAGAGGTTTGGGACACCGATCTGTAGAGATCCTTAAGAGGTGACTTGCCTAGTTAAATTTTAAAAACTGACTTGCCTAGATAAATAAAGGTTTTAAAAAATAAAATGAAAATACCTACCTACCTACCTACATGCATACACTAACAGGTGGTTGGCAGAGCAAGCCAGCTACAGATGAAGAGGTGGTTTCACATGTGCTATTCCCCATCTGCCTCCTGCTAGAACAGACTATCACTCAGTGTAGGAGAATTTTCATCACTGAAATTCAGCGTGAAAATAAATATTTAGTTTGGCTCTGTGCATTCCAGTTCCATCCCAAATGTTTGGGTATATAGAATGTCTGTGTCTGAGGGACACAAACTTTAGTAACGTTCTATTTGATTCTATTCTATTTGATTCTATTTGATTATTTTCTATTGTACTACATTCTATTCTATTGTACTATATTCTATTCTATTGTACTATATTCTATTCTATTGTACTATATTCTATTCTAGACTTAGACCAGACGGTCCATCCTCCTGTCTCCACCACACACCCCTATGAAAACCAGGACCCTGCCTGTATGCCTCCTGATATAGGCTACGGCTGCAAGATGGTCAACGGTGTTGTCCACATCTACACAAAGAAGGACAGCATGGACATGTGAGACGCAAGCAATATACCTATTGGCTTTAGATGAATTGTTACCTTGGTTATAAACATGCCAATGCCTAGCAACCGTACATCATAGGTTGTTATGAGTTCATCATTATGAAAACACTATTTGTGACAGTGCCTTTTAGATTGTTGGCTGTATGCTATCGAGACGGTGTTAAAGGCCTGTGTACTGCCATGTCAGGTCTACAGAGTTGGAGCTGCCCTATCCAGACCTATCGGAGTACATCGCTGATATGAACGTCATGACGGCCCTCATCATCAACGGACCTGTGTGAGTTAACGTACCTCTGATGGTATACATGTGGTAGTGTTGATTCAATCCGTAGCGCTGAAGACTTGCGCTGCAGCGTGACAGATATTTAAAGGCAATGTTCCCGCATTAGCAGAGACTGTATTTACGGTAGACACGGCATATGTCGGCTCAATTGCAAGTTAACTTTCAATTTAAATCGTGCTACAGATTGAACCAAACCTAAGGTTTCTGTAATGGCCATTCTGTCAAGAAACACATTTTCTCCAGATACAAAACATCATGATGACAGAACCGTCTGTCAGTTACTTCTGACGGTGTGCTGTCTGTCATCAGTGGACCAACTGACGTTGTGTCCGTGTTCACTTCCTGCCTTCACAGGAAGTCGTTCTGTTACCGTCGGTTACAGTACCTGAGTTCTAAGTTCCAGATGCACATCCTGCTGAATGAGATGAAGGAACTGGCAGCTCAGAAGAAAGTTCCTCACAGAGATTTCTATAACATACGCAAGGTGAGTCCTCAATTAGTGTGTTGGAGAGGACCAGCGAGAGCTATACTGTCCTCTACTGTCTATACCGCTACGCAGAATCAGTGATCTACATATCATCTTGTACCCTAAATAACTGCTCATTATGTGACCAAGATTTTCAAATATGCACAGATGCATGCTCAGGCCGATGCCCTCGAAATGTTGCGTATTTCTTGAGCCTCATGACAGAGGTTCGGTCTGACGCTAGGCCGTCATCGTAAATAAGAAATTGTTCTTAACTGACTTGCCTAGTTAAATAAAATACATACATAGAATATTCTATCTTCATTTTGATTGATAAAGTGCCACATAACAGCTTCATCTGTGTCTGTGTCTGGTTCCTTGTTGCACACCCAGGTGGACACCCACATCCACGCCTCGTCCTGTATGAACCAGAAACACCTGCTGAGGTTCATCAAGAGGGCCATGAAGAAGTATCCAGGGGAGATTGTCCATGTGGAGAGAGGCAAGGGACAGACGCTCATGGAGGTGTTCCAAACCATGAACCTCACAGCCTTCGACCTGAGTGTGGATACACTGGACATGCACGCTGTGAGTAGTGCTGGAGAGGGAGAGGGAAAGGGAAAGGGAGAGGGCGAGGGAGAGGGAGAGGGAGAGGGAGAGGGAGAAGGAGAGGGAGAAGGAGAGGGAGAGGGTGAAGGAGAGGGAGAGGGTGAGGGAGAGGGAGAGGGAGAAGGAAAAGGAGAGGGAGAGGGTGAAGGAGAGGGAGAGGGAGAGGGAGAGGGAGAGGGAGAGGGAGAGGGAGAATGAGAAGGAGAGGGAGAGGGAGAGGAAGAAGGAGGGAGAAGGAGGGAGAGGGAGAAGGAGAAGAAGAGGGAGAGGGTGCATGTCGATAGTCTTATGTAGCTACCTCTCCTTCATCCTCTCTGTTTATACTATATTGGTTTTGGTTTCTATATTAAGAGAGGAAGCATAGAGGAGACAGGAAGGTCAATGAAGAGATCTCAGGAAAAGGATGGATTAACAGTCGTTCAATTTTTTATATATTTTTTTATTGACAATTGTACTTTAAAGACAGATGACTCTGACGTGACAGATTGGCAGCGACATCAAAAAGGGAGACATTGACTGTCCCCTTTCTCCTCACAGGACCGTAACACTTTCCATCGCTTTGACAAGTTCAACGCCAAATACAACCCCATCGGCGAGTCCATCCTGAGAGAGATCTTCATCAAGACAGACAACCACGTAGAAGGGAAATACTTCGGACACATCATCAAGGTGAATGCATAATCAGCATACTGTACATGCCCTCTACCTTAACCTAGTAAACAATAGTTGCGTCACAATTCTCGACCCTTTCTCCTCATGTGTAAACTTTCACAATCCCCATCTGAAATGAAAAGCGTTTGGTGATTTGTGTTGGAGGGAGTTTCCACAAGAGAAAGAGTGTTCAAATCATAAGAAGAGAATCGCGATGGAACTAAAAACAATATAAAGGGCGGTGTGGAGTGCGATTGAGATCTGTGGATCTGTTGGGGCAGTATGCGAATTGGAGTGGGTCTGGGGTGTCCGGGAGGATGCTGTTGATGTGAGACATGACCAGCCTTTCAAAGCACTTCATGGCTGCCGACGTGAGTGCCACGGTGTGGTAATCATTTAGGCAGGTTACCTTTGCTTCCTTGGGCACAGGGACTACGGTGGTCTGCTTGAAACATGTAGGTATTACAGACTCGGTCAGGGAGAGTTTGAAAATGTCAGTGAAGAAACTTGACAGTTGATCCGCGCATGCTTTGAGGACACATCCTGGTAGTCCGTCTGGCCCAGCGGCTTTGTGAATATTGACCTGTTTAAAGGTTTTGTTCACATCAGCTACCGAGACCGTTATCACACAGTCATCCAGAACAGCTGGTGCTCTCGTGCTTAAAGGTTTTGTTCACATCAGCTACCGAGACCGTTATCACACAGTCATCCAGAACAGCTGGTGCTCTCGTGCATGCTTCAGTGTTGCTTGCCTCGAAGCAAGCATAAAATATTTTTATCTCGTCTGGTAGGCTCGCTTTACTGGGCAGCTCGCGTCTGGGTTTCCCTTTGTAGTCGTTAAATAGTTTTCAAACCCTGCCACATCTGACGAGCATCAGAGCCGGTGTAGTAGGATTCAATCTTAATCCTGCATTGACGCTTTGCTTGTTTGATGGTTCGTCAGAGAGCATATCTAGATTTCTTATAGGCGTCCGGATTAGTTTCCCGCTCCTTGAAAGCGGCATCTCTAGCCTTTAGCTCGATGCGGACTGAGGTGGTGTATTCCTAAATGCCATTGGATGAATCCCGGGACATATTCCAGTCTGTGCTATAATTTTCCCCTGGTTGCACGTGAAATGCTGGTAGAAATTTGGTAAAACTGATTTAAGTTTGCCTGCATTAAAGTCCCCGGCCACTAGGAGTTTTGCTTCTGAGCATTTTCTTCTTTGCTGATGGCCTTATAGAGTTGGTTGAGAGCGGTCTTAGTGTCAGCTTCGCTATGTGGTGGTAAATAGACAGCTACGAATAATACAGATGAAGAATACCTCAGGTGAGCAATACCTCGAGACTTCTTTAATATTAGACACCAGCTGTTATTGACAAAAAGACACTCATCCCTCGTCTTACCAGAGGTAGCGTCTCTGTTCTGCCGGAAAATCCCGCTAGCACTACATTGTCTGTTTCTTTGTTCAGCCACGTCTCGGTGAAACATAAGATGTTACAGTTTTTAATGTCCCGTTGGTAGGATAATCTTAATAGTAGGTCATCAATTTTATTTGATTGTGAGTTAGCAAGGAGAATGGAAGACATTAGTAGTTTACTCGCTCGCCTACAGATTCTCAGAAGGATCCCCGATCTGCGTCCCCTTTTCCGGCGTTTTTTCTTCACGCAAAAGGCGTGGACCTTATGGGGCGGCAGGTATCCTAGTGGTTAGAGCATTGGGCCAGTAACTGAAAGGTTGCTGGATCGAATCCCCGAGCTGACAAGGTAAATATGTCGTTCTGCCCCTAAACAAGGCAGTTAACCCACTGTTCACCAGTAGGCCGTCATTTTAAATAAGAATTTGTTCTCTATTTAACTCGGCAAGTCAGTGAAGGTTCAATGTAAAAAGGAAATAATCTGTTCCAGTGAAAGCAGGATATCCTTCTCGTCGGACTCGTTAAAGGAAAACGTTTCTTCCGATCTGCGGTGAGTAATTCACCTTCGTTTCAGTCATTAGAGACCGTAGAAGCAACATTATGTACACAATAAGCAAAAAAAAGAATTTACACAAAATTGCACAATTGGTTAGGAGAATGTAAAACGTCAGCCATCTCTGCCATCTCAGGGAACCAGACATATATAGGGAAGGTAATGACAGAGGTGATTGAGTCCAGGTGAGTTCAATAATCGCTGATGCGCGTGACAGAGGGGGGAAGTCAGGTGTGCCTAATGATGATGGCAGGAGTGCGCAATGCTGGGGAGCCTGGCGCCATCGAGCGCCAGGGGGGGGGGGGGGGGATCGGGAGCAGGTGTAACATCTACGGATGTTGTAGAGCATAAACCTACAGGAGCGAGACATTGTCCACCGTGATGGAAAAGTCTTTGAGTGGGCAGGCCTTCCCCAGGAGCAAAAGCAGTTCCGTCTTGTTGAGTTTGAGCTTGAGGTGGTGCGCCAACATCCAAGCTGAGATATCTGCCAGGCACGCAGAGATGACTGTCGCCAGCTGCGTGTCAGAAGGGGGGAAGGAGAAAAGTAGTTGAGTGTCATCTGCATAGCAATGATAGGAGAGACCATGTGAGGATATGACAGAGCAGAGTGACTTGGTGTATAGAGAGAAGAGGAGAGGGCCTAGAACTAAGCCCTCGGGGACACCAGTAGTGAGAGTACATGGTGAGGAGGATTAAGGAGGGAGGAGAAGGTAGAAAAGAGTTTCCTAGGGTTAAAGGCATAGAAAGAGGAAGAATATAGAACGAGGAAGAGGATAGAACGGGGAAGAGGATAGGAAGAGGAAGAGGATAGAAAGAGGAAGAGGAGAGAGAGAGGAAGAGGATAGAACGAGGAAGAGGAGAGAATGAGGAAGAGGTTAGAAAGGGGAAGAGGCGAGAAAGAGGAGGAGGATAGAACGAGGAAGAGGATAGAAAGAGGAAGAGGTTAGAAAGGGGAAGAGGCGAGAAAGAGGAAGAGGTTAGAAAGGGGAAGAGGCGAGAAAGAGGAGGAGGATAGAACGAGGAAGAGGATAGAATGAGGAAGATGATAGAAAGAGGAAGAGGATAGAAAGAGGAAGAGAAGGTAGAGAGGAGGGTTTGATTGGATGATAGGAAGTTTCATTTTCCTCCATTTTCGCTTAGCTGCCCGTAGCCCTGTTCTGTAAGCTCGTAATGTGTCACTCAGCCACGGAGCAAGAGGGGAGGGCCGAGCCGGCCTGGAGGAAAGGGGGCCGTGCGAGTCATAGGATGCGGAAAGGGAGGAGAGTAGGGTTGAAGAGGCAGATTCAGGAGACAGGACGGAGAAGGATTTAGCAGAAGGGAGAGATGATAGGTTAGAAGAGGAGAGAGTAGTGGGAGAGAGAAGATTTTGACGGCACATGACCATCTGGGTAGGGGCTGAGTGGTTAGGTTTGGAGGAAAGGGAATAAGAAAAGGAAACAAAGTAGTGATCAGAGACCTAGAAGGGGGTTACAGTGAGATTAGTAGGAGAACAGAGACCTGGAGGGGGGTTACATTGAGATTAGTAGGAGAACAGAGACCTGGAGGAGGGTTACAGTGAGATTAGTAGGAGAACAGAGACCTGGAGGGGGGTTACAGTGAGATTAGTAGGAGAACAGAGACCTGGAGGGGGTTACAGTGAGATTAGTAGGAGAACAGGGACCTGGAGGGGGGTTACATTGAGATTAGTAGGAGAACAAAGACCTGGAGGGGGGTTACATTGAGATTAGTAGGAGAACAGAGACCTGGAGGGGGGTTACAGTGAGATTAGTAGGAGAACAGAGACCTGGAGGGGGTTACAGTGAGATTAGTAGGAGAACAGAGACCTGGAGGGGGTTTACAGTGAGATTAGTAGGAGAACAGAGACCTGGAGGGGGGTTACAGTGAGATTAGTAGGAGAACAGAGACCTGGAGGGGGTTACAGTGAGATTAGTAGGAGAACAGAGACCTGGAGGGGGTTACAGTGAGATTAGTAGGAGAACAGAGACCTGGAGGGGGGTTACAGTGAGATTAGTAGGAGAACAGAGACCTGGAGGGGGGTTACAGTGAGATTAGTAGGAGAACAGAGACCTGGAGGAGGGTTACAGTGAGATTAGTAGGAGAACAGAGACCTGGAGGGGGGTTACATTGAGATTAGTAGGAGAACAGAGACCTGGAGGGGGGTTACAGTGAGATTAGTAGGAGAACAGAGACATGGAGGGGGGTTACAGTGAGATTAGTAGGATAACAGAGACCTGGAGGGGGTTACAGTGAGATTAGTAGGAGAACAGAGACCTGGAGGGGGGTTACATTGAGATTAGTAGGAGAACAGAGACCTGGAGGGGGGTTACATTGAGATTAGTAGGAGAACAGAGACCTGGAGGGGGGTTACAGTGAGATTAGTAGGAGAACAGAGACCTGGAGGGGGGTTACAGTGAGATTAGTAGGAGAACAGAGACCTGGAGGGGGTTACAGTGAGATTAGTAGGAGAACAGAGACCTGGAGGGGGTTACAGTGAGATTAGTAGGAGAACAGAGACCTGGAGGGGGGTTACATTGAGATTAGTAGGAGAACAGAGACCTGGAGGGGGGTTACAGTGAGATTAGTAGGAGAACAGAGACCTGGAGGGGGGTTACAGTGAGATTAGTAGGAGAACAGAGACCTGGAGGGGGTTACAGTGAGATTAGTAGGAGAACAGAGGCCTGGAGGGGGGTTACAGTGAGATTAGTAGGAGAACAGAGACCTGGAGGGGGTTTACAGTGAGATTAGTAGGAGAACAGAGGCCTGGAGGGGGGTTACAGTGAGATTAGTAGGAGAACAGAGACCAGGAGGGGGTTACAGTGAGGTTAGTAGGACAACAGAGACCTGGAGGGGGTTACATTGAGATTAAAAGGAGAACAGAGGCCTGGAGGGGGGTTACATTGAGATTAGTAGGAGAACAGAGACCTGGAGGGGGGTTACAGTGAGATTAGTAGGAGAACAGAGACCTGGAGGGGGTTACATTGAGATTAGTAGGAGAACAGAGACCTGGAGGGGGTTACATTGAGATTAGTAGGAGAACAGAGACCTGGAGGGGGTTACAGTGAGATTAGTAGGAGAACAGAGACCTGGAGGAGGGTTACAGTGAGATTAGTAGGAGAACAGAGGCCTGGAGGGGGGTTACAGTGAGATTAGTAGGATAACAGAGACCTGGAGGGGGGTTACAGTGAGATTAGTAGGAGAACAGAGACCTAGAAGGGGGTTACAGTGAGATTAGTAGGAGAACAGAGACCTGGAGGGGGGTTACAGTGAGATTAGTAGGAGAACAGAGACCTGGAGGGGGGTTACAGTGAGATTAGTAGGAGAACAGAGACCTGGGGGGGTTACATTGAGATTAGTAGGAGAACAGAGACCTGGAGGGGGTTACATTGAGATTAGTAGGATAACAGAGACCTGGAGGGGGGTTACAGTGAGATTAGTAGGAGAACAGAGACCTGGAGGGGGTTACAGTGAGATTAGTAGGAGAACAGAGACCTGGAGGTGGTTACATTGAGATTAGTAGGAGAACAGAGACCTGGGGGGGGTTACATTGAGATTAGTAGGAGAACAGAGACCTGGAGGGGGTTACATTGAGATTAGTAGGATAACAGAGACCTGGAGGGGGGTTACAGTGAGATTAGTAGGAGAACAGAGACCTGGAGGGGGTTACAGTGAGATTAGTAGGAGAACAGAGACCTGGAGGGGGTTACATTGAGATTAGTAGGAGAACAGAGACCTGGAGGGGGTTACAGTGAGATTAGTAGGAGAACAGAGACCTGGAGGGGGTTACATTGAGATTAGTAGGAGAACAGAGACCTGGAGGGGGTTACAGTGAGATTAGTAGGAGAACAGAGACCTGGAGGGGGTTACAGTGAGATTAGTAGGAGAACAGAGACCTGGAGGGGGGTTACAGTGAGATTAGTAGGAGAACAGAGACCTGGAGGGGGGTTACAGTGAGATTAGTAGGAGAACAGAGACCTGGAGGGGGGTTACAGTGAGATTAGTAGGAGAACAGAGACCAGGAGGGGGTTACAGTGAGATTAGTAGGAGAACAGAGACCTGGAGGGGGGTTACAGTGAGATTAGTAGGAGAACAGAGACCTGGAGGGGGTTACAGTGAGATTAGTAGGAGAACAGAGACCTGGAGGGGGTTTACAGTGAGATTAGTAGGAGAACAGAGACCTGGAGGGGGTTACAGTGAGATTAGTAGGAGAACAGAGACCTGGAGGGGGTTACAGTGAGATTAGTAGGAGAACAGAGACCTGGAGGGGGGTTACAGTGAGATTAGTAGGAGAACAGAGACCTGGAGGGGGGTTACAGTGAGATTAGTAGGAGAACAGAGACCTGGAGGGGGGTTACAGTGAGATTAGTAGGAGAACAGAGACCAGGAGGGGGTTACAGTGAGATTAGTAGGAGAACAGAGACCTGGAGGGGGTTTACAGTGAGATTAGTAGGAGAACAGAGACCTGGAGGGGGTTACAGTGAGATTAGTAGGAGAACAGAGACCTGGAGGGGGTTTACAGTGAGATTAGTAGGAGAACAGAGACCTGGAGGGGGTTACAGTGAGATTAGTAGGAGAACAGAGACCTGGAGGGGGTTTACAGTGAGATTAGTAGGAGAACAGAGACCTGGAGGGGGGTTACAGTGAGATTAGTAGGAGAACAGAGGCCTGGAGGGGGGTTACAGTGAGATTAGTAGGAGAACAGAGACCTGGAGGGGGGTTACAGTGAGATTAGTAGGAGAACAGAGACCTGGAGGAGGGTTACAGTGAGATTAGTAGGAGAACAGAGGCCTGGAGGGGGGTTACAGTGAGATTAGTAGGAGAACAGAGACCTGGAGGGGGGTTACAGTGAGATTAGTAGGAGAACAGAGACCTGGAGGAGGGTTACAGTGAGATTAGTAGGAGAACAGCGACCTGGAGGGGGTTTACAGTGAGATTAGTAGGAGAACAGAGACCTGGAGGGGGGTTACAGTGAGATTAGTAGGAGAACAGAGGCCTGGAGGGGGGTTACAGTGAGATTAGTAGGATAACAGAGACCTGGAGGGGGTTGCAGTGAGATTAGTAGGAGAACAGAGACCTGGAGGGGGTTACAGTGAGATTAGTAGGAGAACAGAGACCTGGAGGGGGTTACAGTGAGATTAGTAGGAGAACAGCCTCTAGTGAAGATGAGGTCAAGCGTATTGCTGCCTTGTGGGACTGGGAAAGTGGGAGGGGACTGGGAAAGTGGGAGGGGACTGGGAAAAGGAGAGGTGAAAAGAGGCAAGGAGGGGAAGAGAGAGTTGGAAAGAAATTCATCGAAGGCAGACGTTGGGAGGTTGAACTCGACCAGTACGAAGAGCGGTGAGTCATCATCAGGAAATGAGTTTATCCAGGTATAAAGCTCATTGATGAACTCTCCAAGGACACCTGGTGGGTGATAGATGAAAATAATGTTAATCTTGAGTGGACAAGTGATAGTGACAGAATGGAATTTCAATGATGGACAGGTGAGTGAGGGAGAACAGAGAAACATGTCCCACTTAGGAGAAATGAGCAGGCCTGTTCCACCACCCTCTGTGGGGTCAGATGAAGAGAGAGCAGCTGAAGAAAGAGCAATGTTCTCTGGCTTGGTCCATGTCTCCTTCAGGGCCAAAAAAGTCTAGGGACTGAAGGGCAACATAGGCTGAGACGAACTTGGCGTTCTTGACCGCAGATCAGCAATTCCAAACCCTGCCCGGAGACCAGGAATTGAACATGGGTTGTGAGCGCAGGGTTGTGAGAAGGGTTGCAGCCAACATGGTGGGAGGTTCTTCACAGCCTACAGGGTGAGGAACGAGCTGAGACTGAAAACACATACATAGATGCCAAAGCTTCAAAATAGCTAAATTAGAGAATCTGAAAATAATTAGGTAAGATACTGATAGAGTGGTGTCGGAGCATTCCTTCTCTTTCCCTTCTCGAACAACTCTCTCTTTCCCTTCTCGAACAACTCTCTCTTTCCCTTCTCGAACAACTCTCTCTTTCCCTTCTCGAACAACTCTCTCTTTCCCTTCTCGAACAACTCTCTCTTTCCCTTCTCGAACAACTCTCTCTTTCCCTTCTCGAACAACTCTCTCTTTCCCTTCTCGAACAACTCTCTCTTTCCCTTCTGGAACAACTCTCTCTTTCCCTTCTCGAACAACTCTCTCTTTCCCTTCTCAAACAACTCTCTCTTTCCCTTCTCGAACAACTCTCTCTTTCCCTTCTCGAACAACTCTCTCTTTCCCTTCTCAAACAACTCTCTCTTTCCCTTCTCGAACAACTCTCTCTTTCCCTTCTCAAACAACTCTCTCTTTCCCTTCTCAAACAACTCTCTCTTTCCCTTCTCGAACAACTCTCTGCAAAACCGTCTTTGTTTCGGGCGAAGGTCTTAGTTTTGACAACGAGACCACCATTGACACTGATTACCAAAACAACAACAGTCATAATTTACCCTGTCGATTAATGTCTGGTTGATGTGTCAACAATCATCTGCAAGTTATGAGCAGGCAGCAGTTCACACAAGTAGGCTGCTGGGAAGACAGACAGCGCTTAAAGTAGATGGACCTAGCTAGCAAAGAGACAGTACTAGACCACAACTGTTAAAGACAACAAATTATACTTATAACTCCTGGAGATATCAGGAGTCTTTGGTAGTAATGTTGTATTGTAGTACTGTTGTATTGTAGTAATGTAGTATTGTAATAATGCTGTATTGTAGTAATGCTGTTTTGTATGTTGTATTTGTTAGGGGTGTGTATCGGAGGCGAAGTCAGGTGCAGGAGAGCACTTTTTATTCCGGTCCAAATGACAGCACAAAGTAACATAAAATGTGCCCAAAACACGGAACATAGACAAAAAATTACGCGAGTAATAATATCCACAATATCAAAATACACGTAACACAAACAATCCTACACAAAGACATGATGGGGAACAGAGGAATAAATACATATGAATTGATTGGGGAATGAAAACCAGGTGTGCAGAAAACAAGACAAAACAAATGGATACATGAAAAATGGAGCGGTGATGGCTAGAAGGTCGGTGACGTCGACCGCCGAACGAACAAGAAGAGGAGCCGACTTCGATGGAAGTCGTGACAGTATTGTAGTCATGCTGTATTGTAGTAATGTTGCATTGTAGTAATGTTGTATTGTAGTAATGTTGTATTGTATTAATGCTGTATTGTAGTAATGCTGTATTGTAGTAATGCTGTATTGTAGTAATGTAGTAATGTAGTAATGCTGTATTGTAGTAATGTTGTATTGTAGTAATGTTGTATTGTAGTAATGCTGTATTGTATTAATGCTGTATTGTAGTAATGTTGTATTGTAGTAATGCTGTATTGTAGTAATGCTGTATTGTAGTAATGTTGTATTGTATGCATGCTGTATTGTAGTAATGTAGTAATGTTGTATTGTAGTAATGTTGTATTGTAGTAACGCTGTATTGTAGTAATGCTGTATTGTAGTAATGTTGTATTGTAGTAATGTTGTATTGTAGTAATGCTGTTTTGTAATCATGCTGTATTGTAGTACTGTTGTATTGTATTTTGTATTGTAGTAATGATGTATTGTAGTAATGTAGATATTGTAATACTTTTGTATTGTAGTAATGCTGCATTGTAGTACTGCTGTTTGTAGTACTGTTGTATTGTATTTTGTATTGTAGTAATGCTGTATTATAGTAATGCTGTTTTGTATGTTGTATTGTAGTAATGCTGTATTGTAGTAATGCTGTATTGTAGTAATGCTGTTTTGTATGTTGTATTGTAGTAATGCTGTTTTGTATTAATGCTGTATTGTAGTAATGCTGTATTTTAGTAATGCTGTATTGTAGTAATGTTGTATTGTATTAATGCTGTATTGTAGTATTGTAGTAATGTTGTATTGTAGTAATGCTGTTTTGTATGTTGTATTGTAGTAATGCTGTTTTGTATGTTGTATTGTAGTCATGCTGTATTGTAGTCATGTTGTATTGTAGTCATGTTGTATTGTAGTAAAGCTGTTTTGTATGTTGTATTGTAGTAATGCTGTATTGTAGTAATGCTGTATTGTAGTAATGCTGTTTTGTATGTTGTATTGTAGTAATGCTGTTTTGTATGTTGTATTGTAGTCATGCTGTATTGTAGTAAAGCTGTTTTGTATGTTGTATTGTAGTAATGTTGTATTGTAGTAATGCTGTTTTGTATGTTGTATTGTAGTAATGTTGTATTGTAGTAATGCTGTATTGTATTTTGTATTGTAGTAATGCTGTATTGTAGTCATGTTGTATTGTAGTAAAGCTGTTTTGTATGTTGTATTGTAGTAATGTTGTATTGTAGTAATGCTGTATTGTATTTTGTATTGTAGTAATGCTGTATTGTAGTAATGCTGTTTTGTATGTTGTATTGTAGTCATGCTGTATTGTAGTCATGTTGTATTGTAGTCATGTTGTATTGTAGTAAAGCTGTTTTGTATGTTGTATTGTAGTAATGCTGTATTGTAGTAATGCTGTTTTGTATGTTGTATTGTAGTCATGCTGTATTGTAGTCATGTTGTATTGTAGTCATGTTGTATTGTAGTAAAGCTGTTTTGTATGTTGTATTGTAGTAATGCTGTATTGTAGTAATGCTGTTTTGTATGTTGTATTGTAGTCATGCTGTATTGTAGTCATGTTGTATTGTAGTAATGCTGTATTGTAGTAAAGCTGTTTTGTATGTTGTATTGTAGTAATGTTGTATTGTAGTAAAGCTGTATTGTATTTTGTATTGTAGTAATGCTGTATTGTAGTAATGCTGTTTTGTATGTTGTATTGTAGTAATGCTGTATTGTAGTCATGTTGTATTGTAGTCATGTTGTATTGTAGTAAAGCTGTTTTGTATGTTGTATTGTAGTAATGTTGTATTGTAGTAATGCTGTTTTGTATGTTGTATTGTAGTCATGCTGTATTGTAGTAATGTTGTATTGTATTTTGTATTGTAGTAATGCTGTATTGTAGTAATGCTGTTTTGTATGTTGTATTGTAGTAATGCTGTATTGTAGTCATGTTGTATTGTAGTCATGTTGTATTGTAGTCATGTTGTATTGTAGTAAAGCTGTTTTGTATGTTGTATTGTAGTAATGTTGTATTGTAGTAATGCTGTTTTGTATGTTGTATTGTAGTAATGCTGTATTGTATTAATGCTGTATTGTAGTAATGCTGTTTTGTATGTTGTATTGTAGTCATGCTGTATGCTGTATTGTAGTCATGCTGTATTGTAGTAATGCTGTATTGTATTAATGCTGTATTCTAGTAATGCTGTTTTGTATGTTGTATTGTAGTAATGCTGTATTGTAGTCATCTTGTATTGTAGTCCTGCTGTATTGTAGTAATGCTATATTGTAGTAATGCTGTTTTGTAGTCCTGCTGTATTGTAGTCATGTTGTATTGTATTTTATGTTGTATTTTAGTAGTAATGTTCTATACTAGTTTTTAGTGCCCCCTGCTGACTATTGTATGCCTCTGCACCCCGTCAGGAGGTGATGGCTGACCTGGAGGAGAGTAAATACCAGAACGTGGAGCTGCGTCTGTCCATCTACGGCCGACAGAGGGACGAATGGGACAAGCTGGCCCAGTGGGCCGTCAAACACCAAGTCTACTCTAACAACGTACGCTGGCTGTTGCAGGTGCCACGACTCTTGTGAGTACCACCAAAGCCTCTTACAACATTATATACCATCTCTGTTACTACTGCTTTCATCCATTCAACAATTGTCTGGTGTTCCCACTTCTTCCACACTGTTCTGAATGAAACAACATATTTTCATGTTCGTAATAGACAGAGGTTAGAGTGCTTTAGTCCTTCCACACAGCTATAGTCAAGCCAGCTGCCAGATAACATTGAATTACTGTGAAAGTACCTAATTATTGTTTCTGAACCGTCATTCTTTTTAATTTGACCTGAAAACCCAATACAAATCTGAAAAAAAAGGTGACCAGACCTGCATGCTCTCTATCTCTCTCCACAGTGATGTGTACCACACAAAGGTGACCAGACCTGCATGCTCTCTATCTCTCTCCACAGTGATGTGTACCACACAAAGAAGCAGCTGTCCAACTTCCAAGAGCTGCTGGAGAACATCTTCATGCCTCTGTTTGAGGTCACCATCGACCCCACCAATCACCGTGAGCTGCACCTCTTCCTACAGCACGTGAGTAAACAACCGTTGGTTTAGTGGGTTCAGAGAAACTTGTGTTTTGGATCGGTTTATTACGGCTTTTGTCTAGCAGTAAGCTAACGTAGCAGGTTTTTAAAGAAATGCCTGAGCTGCGTTATCTTTCTGGTCCTGACGGAGGAGGGAAAAAAACTGTGTGTGGGGGAGGTTGTCTTCTGCACTGTTCAACCAATCCAGTTAATGTGGGGGAGGAGTTAAGATGGAGTGCCGCCTTGTTAACGTTCAAAAGAGGAAGTGACATCACAGGCTCTCATTCCATTTCCCCTGAAATTTATTTTATCTTTATTTAACTAGGCAAGTCAGTTAAGAACAAATACTTTATGTTCAATGACGGCCTAGGAACGGTGGGTTAACTGTCTTGGTCAGGGGCAGAAAGACTGATTTGTACCTTGTCAGCTCGGGGGTTTGAACTTTCAACCTTTCAGTTACTAGTCCAACGCTCTAACCACTAGGCTACTCTGCAGCAGAAAATTGTGGAATTTCCGGTTGTTTTCCGACTCCACGGAGGAGGATAGTCGAGCAGAAAACCTCTCTGAGACACTGGTCGCGTTTGAGAACATCAATTTCCGACAGATCTACACTTCACAATATCAGTCAGTCAGCTCAGTCCATCATCAGCGACGGACCTAAACTGATGCTCTCAAACACGACCATGATCAACACGAAGATGATAACGTCGACAATGATGATTACGATGACGATGTTGTGTGTGTGTGTGTGTGTGTGTTCAGGTTGATAACGTCGACAATGATGATTACGATGACGATGTTGTGTGTGTGTTCAGGTGGTGGGCTTCGACAGTGTCGACGACGAGTCTAAACCAGAGCATCACTGCTTCAACATGGAGAGTCCTCTGCCAGTCAACTGGACTGAAGAAGACAACCCTCCTTATGCCTACTACCTGTACTATATGTACGCTAACATGGCCGTGCTCAACCACCTGCGCAGGTAGGGGACTACATGACAACGCAGCACTGTACCATTTACACTGATTCTAGCATTATCACTGTAAACACCTGGCTATATATATGTGGGGACGGTAGCTAGGACTCTCTATCAGGGCTATCCAAACCTGTTCCTGTAGGTTTTCATTCCAAACCTGTTCCTGTAGGTTTTCATTCCAAACCTGTTCCTGTAGGTTTTCATTCGAACCCTGTTGCTGTAGGTTTTCATTCCAAACCTGTTCCTGTAGGTTTTCATTCCAAACCTGTTCCTGTAGGTTTTCAGTCCAACACTGTTCCTGGAGGTTGAGTCTAACCGTGTTCCTGTAGGTTTTCAGTCCAACACTGTTCCTGGAGGTTGAGTCTAACCGTGTTCCTGTAGGTTTTCAGTCCAACACTGTTCCTGGAGGTTGAGTCTAACCGTGTTCCTGTAGGTTTTCAGTCCAACACTGTTCCTGGAGGTTGAGTCTAACCGTGTTCCTGTAGGTTTTCAGTCCAACACTGTTCCTGGAGGTTGAGTCTAACCGTGTTCCTGTAGGTTTTCAGTCCAACACTGTTCCTGGAGGTTGAGTCTAACAGTGTTCCTGTAGGTTTTCAGTCCAACACTGTTCCTGGAGGTTGAGTCTAACAGTGTTCCTGTAGGTTTTCAGTCCAACACTAATCCAGCACACCTGACTCTAATAATTAGCTGGTTGATAAGCTGAATCAGGTTAGTTAAAACTGGGGTTGAAAGGAACAGGGTTGGAGAGCCCTGGTGTGAACCTACAGGAGGGTAGCTCTCCAGGAACAGGGTTGGAGAGCCCTGGTGTGAACCTACAGGAGGGTAGCTCTCCAGGAACAGGGTTGGAGAGCCCTGGTGTGAACCTACAGGAGGGTAGCTCTCCAGGAACAGGGTTGGAGAGCCCTGGTGTGAACCTACAGGAGGGTAGCTCTCCAGGAACAGGGTTGGAGAGCCCTGGTGTGAACCTACAGGAGGGTAGCTCTCCAGGAACAGGGTTGGAGAGCCCTGGTGTGAACCTACAGGAGGGTATCTATCTATCTATTTATTTATTTAAAAAAATATTTAAAAAATACCCCTTTTTCTCCCCAATTTCGTGGTATCCAATTGTTGTAGTAGCTACTATCTTGTCTCATCGCTATAACTCCCGTACGGGCTCGGGAGAGACGAAGGTTGAAAGTCATGCGTCCTCCGATACACAACCCAACCAAGCCGCACTGCTTCTTAACACAGCGTGCATCCAAACCGGAAGCCAGCCGCACCAATGTGTCGGAGGAAACATTGTGTACCTGGCAACCTTGGTTAGCGTGCACTGCGCCCAGTCCGCCACAGGAGTCACTGGTGCGCGATGAGACAAGGACACCCCTACTGACCAAACCCTCCCTAACCCGGACAACGCTAGGCCAATTGTGCGTCGCCCCACGGACTGGGCACAAACCCAGAGTCTCTGATGGCACAGCTGGCGCTGCAGTACAGCGCCCTTAACCACTGCGCCACCCGGGAGGCCTATCTATCTATCTCAATGAACCAGCTCTCTGTGTGTGTCCTAGGCAGAGAGGTTTCAACACCCTGGTGCTGCGTCCTCACTGTGGGGAGGCGGGGCCTATCCATCACCTGGTGTCAGGTTTCATGCTGTCAGAAAACATCTCCCACGGACTACTGCTTAGGAAGGTACTGCTGCTCCTTTTAATCCCCCGAGCACACTCACACGCACACGCACACTTGTCAGCCGCCACAATCTCTCTATTTCCCACACTCCAATGGGGACAAGGCCTCGGTCAAGTACAGTACGAGCTTGTGACCATCTGGTGCCTTTCAAACATGGCGGCTACTGTAAATGTTCCAAAGCATATGGTTCATGGGTTGGTTGTTCTTTTCTATCAACAACGTTTCCATGGGGACAACGGCCCCACAACAAGAACACATAGTGTATCACCATGTCTTTCCCCCTGTCCCCTCCAGGCCCCTGTGCTGCAGTACCTGTACTACCTGGCTCAGATCGGCATCGCCATGTCTCCTCTCAGCAACAACAGCCTGTTCCTCAGCTACCACCGTAACCCTCTGCCTGAATATCTGTCCAGAGGACTCATGGTCTCCCTGTCCACTGACGACCCTCTTCAGTTCCACTTCACTAAGGTTGGTGAACCCCAACGATGTATATAAATAAACGCTATGAATACCGGTATGCAAACATGTGCTATATTACATGTCTATGGTGCCATGTCACTAGCTAGAAATACTTCCATCCAATTGGCAACTGATTTTCATGAAAATATTCATAAAAAATGTACATAAAGAAAACATGCACATTTTTCCACCGGCGGAGGTGTTTCCACCACACTGACTTGTTTCTGATATAAATCAGTAATGACGTAGTGCAAACAATGTACTTTTTCTCTTCAGTTTTCATGTACCGAATAAAAATATATGTTCAATAATGTTTCCATCGCATTTTCATCTCTACTGATTTAGTTTTGTCACAGAAAAAAAAAACTGGTGTTACACAACAAACGTTTCTACACGGGTCTTGGTGCCTGAGCTCCAGACAACAGCTCTCAGATACAGGGCGGGTAGGTTAGGCTACATGATGACATTATTATGGATAAGAGAGAGAATATTGGTATTTGTCAAAATGGCAATAAAGCATCGATCATCGTGTCATCAGAATAAGAACCGCAATATTTATTGGAAAGGAGCATCATCTGTATTTGTGCAAAGACCAGGTTCTGGAGAGTAGATAAGTAGCTGTGGAGAATAGACTGTGTTCTGATGGATAGATAAGTAGCTGTGTAGAATAGACCATGTTCTGATGGATAGATAAGTAGCTGTGGAGAATAGACCATGTTCTGGAGAGTAGATAAGTAGCTGTGGAGAATAGACCATGTTCTGGAGGGTAGATAAGTAGCTGTGGAGAATATACCATGTTCTGGAGGGTAGATAAGTAGCTGTGGAGAATAGACTGTGTTCTGATGGATAGATAAGTAGCTGTGTAGAATAGACCATGTTCTGATGGATAGATAAGTAGCTGTGGAGAATAGACCATGTTCTGGAGAGTAGATAAGTAGCTGTGGAGAATAGACCATGTTCTGATGGGTAGATAAGTAGCTGTGGAGAATAGACCATGTTCTGATGGGTAGATAAGTAGCTGTGGAGAATAGACCATGTTCTGGAGGGTAGATAAGTAGCTGTGGAGAATAGACCATGTTCTGGAGGGTAGATAAGTAGATGTGGAGAATAGACCATGTTCTGATGGGTAGATAAGTAGCTGTGGAGAATAGATTGTGTTCTGGAGGGTAGATAAGTGGCTGTGGAGAATAGACCATGTTCTGATGAGTAGATAAGTAGCTGTGGAGAATAGACCATGTTCTGATGGGTAGATAAGTAGCTGTGGAGAATAGATTGTGTTCTGGAGGGTAGATAAGTAGTTGTGGAGAATAGACCGTGTTCTGATGATTAGATAAGTAGTTGTGTAGAATAGACCGTGTTCTGATGGGTAGATAAGTGGCTGTGGAGAATAGACCATGTTCTGATGGGTAGATAAGTGGCTGTGGAGAATAGACCGTGTTCTGATGGGTAGATAAGTGGCTGTGGAGAATAGACCATGTTCTGATGGGTAGATAAGTGGCTGTGGAGAATAGACCGTGTTCTGATGGGTAGATAAGTGGCTGTGGAGAATAGACCGTGTTCTGATGGGTAGATAAGTGGCTGTGGAGAATAGACCGTGTTCTGATGGGTAGATAAGTAGCTGTGGAGAATAGACCATGTTCTGATGGGTAGATAAGTAGCTGTGGAGAATAGACCGTGTTCTGATGATTAGATAAGTAGTTGTGTAGAATAGACCATGTTCTGATGGGTAGATAAGTAGCTGTGGAGAATAGACCGTGTTCTGATGGATAGATAAGTAGCTGTGGAGAATAGACCATGTTCTGATGAGTAGATAAGTAGCTGTGGAGAATAGACCGTGTTCTGATGGGTAGATAAGTAGCTGTGGAGAATAGACCGTGTTCTGGAGAGTAGATAAGTAGCTGTGGAGAATAGACCGTGTTCTGATGGGTAGATAAGTAGCTGTGGAGAATAGACCATGTTCTGATGAGTAGATAAGTAGCTGTGGAGAATAGACCGTGTTCTGATGGGTAGATAAGTGGCTGTGGAAAATAGACCGTGTTCTGATGGATAGATAAGTAGCTGTGGAGAATAGACCATGTTCTGATGAGTAGATAAGTAGCTGTGGAGAATAGACCGTGTTCTGATGGGTAGATAAGTGGCTGTGGAGAATAGACCGTGTTCTGATGAGTAGATAAGTAGCTGTGGAGAATAGGCCGTGTTCTGATGAGTAGATAAGTAGCTGTGGAGAATAGACCATGTTCTGATGGGTAGATAAGTAGCTGTGGAGAATAGACCATGTTCTAAGAGAGAATAAATAAAGTCAATAAATAAGTATGTGGAAGTGAACAGACTGTACATATTCATGATTCCATGCTTGGGGCCCTCAATGCTGGGGCCCTCCTATCCCTGACTCCAAGAGCTGGGTGTTCCGGGCCTTCCTCAGGCTGAATGTCATTATCAGGATGGAACATATGACATATTACTGTTACTGTACGCTGTCCCGTTCCAGGAGCCCCTGATGGAGGAGTACAGCATCGCTGCTCAGGTGTGGAAGCTCAGCTCCTGTGACATGTGTGAGCTGGCCAGGAACAGTGTTCTGATGAGCGGTTTCTCCCATAAGGTACTACTTTTATCATTAACCACTGCATTATCAAGTTTCTACATGATTTACTTGAGCATCTATTCCCTACTACATTATTTACCTATTGTTAGCCTGTTCCTACTGTTAGCCTGTTCCTACTGTTAGCCTGTTCCTACTATTAGCCTGTTCCTACTGTTAGCCTGTTCCTACTGTTAGCCTGTTCCTACTGTTAGCCTGTTTCTACTGTTAGCCTGTTCCTACTGTTAGCCTGTTCCTACTGTTAGCCTGTTTCTACTGTTAGCCTGTTCCTACTGTTAGCCTGTTTCTATTATTAGCCTGTTTCTACTGTTAGCCTGTTCCTGCTGTTAGCCTGTTCCTATTGTTAGCCTGTTCCTATTGTTAGCCTGTTCCTACTGTTATCCTTTTCCTACTGTTAGCCTGTTCCTACTGTTAGCCTGTTCCTACTGTTAGCTTGTTCCTACTGTTAGCCTGTTCCTACTGTTAGCCTGTTCCTACTGTTAGCCTGTTCCTACTGTAAGCATGTTCCGACTGTTAGCCTGTTCCGACTGTTAGCCTGTTCCTACTGTTATCCTGTTCCTACTGTTAGCCTGTTCCTACTGTTAGTCTGTTCCTACTGTTAGCCTGTTCCTACTGTTAGCCTGTTCCTACTGTAAGCATGTTCCTACTGTTAGCCTGTTCCTACTGTTAGCCTGTTCCTACTGTTAGCCTGTTCCTACTGTTAGCCTGTTCCTACTGTTAGCCTGTTCCTACTGTAAGCCTGTTCCTACTGTTAGCCTGTTCCTACTGTTAGCCTGTTCCTACTGTTAGCCTGTTCCTACTGTTATCCTGTTCCTACTGTTAGCCTGTTCCTACTGTTATCCTGTTCCTACTGTTAGCCTGTTGTTACTGTTAGCCTGTTCCTACTCTTAGCCTGTTCCTACTGTTAGCCTGTTCCTACTGTTAGCCTGTTCCTACTGTTAGCCTGTTCCTATTGTAATCCTGTTCCTACTGTTAGCCTGTTCCTACTGTTAGCCTGTTCCTACTGTTAGCCTGTTCCTACTGTTATCCTGTTTCTACTGTAATCCTGTTCCTACTGTTAGCCTGTTCCTACTGTTAGCCTGTTCCTGCTGTTAGCCTGTTCCTACTGTTAGCCTGTTCCTACTGTTAGCCTGTTCCTACTGTTATCCTGTTGTTACTGTTAGCTTTTTCCTACTGTTAGCCTGTTCCTATTGTAATCCTGTTGTTACTGTTAGCCTGTTCCTATTGTAATCCTGTTGTTACTGTTAGCCTGTTCCTATTGTAATCCTGTTGTTACTGTTAGCCTGTTCCTACTGTTAGCCTGTTCCTTTTGTAATCCTGTTGTTACTGTTAGCCTGTTCCTACTGTTAGCCTGTTCCTATTGTAATCCTGTTGTTACTGTTAGCCTGTTCCTATTGTAATCCTGTTGTTACTGTTAGCCTGTTCCTATTGTAATCCTGTTCCTACTGTTATCCTGTTCCTACTGTTAGCCTGTTCCTATTGTAATCCTGTTCCTACTGTTATCCTGTTCCTACTGTTAGTCTGTTCCTACTGTTAGCCTGTTCCTACTGTTAGCCTGTTCCTACTGTTAGTCTGTTCCTACTGTTAGCCTGTTCCTACTGTTAGCCTGTTCCTACTGTTATCCTGTTCCTACTGTTAGTCTGTTCCTACTGTTAGCCTGTTCCTACTGTTAGCCTGTTCCTACTGTTAGTCTGTTCCTACTGTTAGCCTGTTCCTACTGTTAGCCTGTTCCTACTGTTAGTCTGTTCCTACTGTTAGCCTGTTCCTACTGTTAGCCTGTTCCTACTGTTAGCCTGTTCCTACTGTTAGTCTGTTCCTACTGTTAGCCTGTTCCTACTGTTAGCCTGTTCCTACTGTTATCCTGTTCCTACTGTTAGCCTGTTCCTATTGTAATCCTGTTCCTACTGTTATCCTGTTCCTACTGTTAGTCTGTTCCTACTGTTAGCCTGTTCCTACTGTTAGCCTGTTCCTACTGTTAGCCTGTTCCTACTGTTAGCCTGTTCCTACTGTTAGCCTGTTCCTACTGTTAGTCTGCTCCTACTGTTAGCCTGTTCCTACTGTTAGCCTGTTCCTACTGTTATCCTGTTCCTACTGTTAGCCTGTTCCTACTGTTATCCTGTTCCTACTGTTCGCCTGTTCCTACTGTTATCCTGTTTCTACTGTAATCCTGTTCTTACTGTTAGCCTGTTCCTACTGTTAGCCTGTTCCTAAGGCTATGTGTATGTTTGAGATTGACAGACTTTGCTTAGGTCTGTTCAGATCAACAGCTCTTCGTAATGCCTGGAACAGCCTGCAACCAATCAATGCATCTCTAACACACACTACTACTATTTCCCACGTTCATACACAATCTGTTTGGAGGAAACCTCGTTTAATCACCTGACAAGTTACAGTACTTTTCCTCAATCCACTTTCTGTCCTCAGGTGAAGAGTTACTGGCTGGGCCCTCACTACATCAAGGAGGGGCAGGAAGGAAACGATATCCGACGCACCAACGTCCCCGACATCCGTGTGGCGTACCGTTACGAGACCATGTGTGAAGAACTCAACCTCATCACCCAGGCCATCCGCACAGACGAGCTGGAGGCCATTACAGAAGAGGAAGGGACTCTGTGTATGGGGCCTGTCTAGGGGGAGAGAGGAGGGGCAGAGCGGAGGAAGGTCTGTCTATGGGGCCTGTCTAGGGGGAGAGAGGAGGGGCAGAGAGGAGGGAGGTCTATGGGGCCTGTCTAGGGGGAGAGAGGAGGGGCAGAGAGGAGGGAGGTCTGTCTATGGGGCCTGTCTAGGGGGAGAGAAGAGGAGCAGAGAGGAGGGAGGTCTATGGGGCCTGTCTAGGGGGAGAGAGGAGGGGCAGAGAGGAGGGAGGTCTATGGGGCCTGTCTAGGGGGAGAGAGGAGGGAGGTCTGTCTATGGGTCCTTTCTAGGGGGAGAGAGGAGGAGCATAGAGGAGGGAGGTCTGTCTATGGGGCCTGTCTAGGGGGAGAGAGGAGGGGCAGAGAGGAGGGAGGTCTGTCTATGGGGCCTGTCTAGGGGGAGAGAGGAGGGACAGAGAGGAGGGAGGTCTGTCTATGGGGCCTGTCTAGGGGGAGAGAGGAGGGACAGAGAGGAGGTGAGTCTATATATGGGCTCATCCTTGGCTCTGGCATCTTCCACAGTATTTGGAACCAAGGATTAATCACCCCAATCCAAAAAAGTGGAGACAAATTTGACCCCAATAACTATATGCGGGATATGCGTCCACAGCAACCTTGGGAAAATCCCCAGCATTATCATTAACAGCAGACTAGTTCATTTCCTCAGTGAAAACAATGTACTGAGCAAATGTCAAATTGGCTTTTATCAAATTACCGTACGACAGACCACGTATTCACCCTACACACCCCAATTGACAAACAAACATGGGGCCTGTCTAGGGGGAGGAAAGGAGGGACAGAGAGGAGGGGAGTCTGTGTATGGAGTCTGTCTACTGGGAGAGATGAGGTAGGAGGAAGAGCAGAGGAGGAGTAACAGGGAGGAGGAGGGCAACCTTCATATGGGACAGGTGTAGGAAGGAAGCGGAAGGAGGAGTAACAGGAAGGAGGAGGCAGGGTCGTAACTACAAATGAGGACAGAGAGGTCCGGACGCAGGTCATTTTTTTCAACAAAAAAAATATATACAGTCTATTTACAGTATATTAAATTTACAGTACATTTACTGTATATTATATTTACAGTATATTTACAGTATATTATATTTACAGTATATTTACAGTATATTATATTTACAGTACATTTACTGTATATTATATTTACAGTATATTATATTTACAGTATATTTATAGTATATTATATTTACAGTATATTTATAGTATATTATATTTACAGTATATTTATAGTATATTATATTTACAGTATATTTATAGTATATTATATTTACAGTATATTTATAGTATATTATATTTACAGTATATTATATTTACAGTATATTTATAGTATATTATATTTACAGTATATTTATAGTATATTATATTTACAGTATATTATATTTACAGTATATTTATAGTATATTATATTTACAGTATATTTATAGTATATTATATTTACAGTACATTTATAGTATATTATATTTACAGTATATTTATAGTATATTATATTTACAGTATATTTATAGTATATTATATTTACAGTATATTTATAGTATATTATATTTACAGTATATTATATTTACAGTATATTTATAGTATATTATATTTACAGTATATTTATAGTATATTATATTTACAGTATATTATATTTACAGTATATTTATAGTATATTATATTTACAGTATATTTATAGTATATTATATTTACAGTATATTTATAGTATATTATATTTACAGTATATTTATAGTATATTATATTTACAGTATATTTATAGTATATTATATTTACAGTATATTATATTTACAGTACCAGTCAAAAGTTTAGACACACCTACTCATTCAAGGGTTTTTCTTTATTTTGTACTATTTTCTACATTGTAGAATAATAGTGAAGACATCAAAACTATGAAATAACACATATGGAATCATGTAGTAACCAAAAAAAGTGGGGCAACAAGTACTCAGCATATGTGGGAACTCCTTCAAGACTTTTGGAAAAGCATTCCGGGTGAAGCTGGTTGAGGGAATGCCAAGTGTGTGCAAAGCTGTCATCAAGGCAAAGGGTTTTATTTCCCGGGTGGGGGGGGGGGGGGGGGGGGGGGCCCTTCCCGACCTCTCTAGAGCTTAAACCCTGGTTACGGCCCTGGGAGGAGGAGCAGGGAAGAGGAGGAGGAGCAGGGAAGAGGAGAGAGGAGGAGGAGCAGGGAAGAGGAGAGAGGAGGGGGAGCAGGGGAGAGGAGGAGGAGCAGGGAAGAGTGGGAGGAAGAGGAGGGAAGAGGAGGAGAAGCAGGGAAGAGGAGGGAGGAGGAGGAGCAGGGAAGAGTGGGAGGAGGAGGAGGGAAGTGGAGGGAGGGGGAGGAGCAGGGAAGAGTGGGGGGAAGAGGAGGGAGGAGGAGGCACAGGGAAGAGGAAGGAGAAGCAGGGAGGAGGACAGACCTCAGTCCTGAGGAACCAAGACGGTTGCAAGAGACGCTATCATTCACAGGACAGAGTAGAGAATACCATTTTTTTTTTTAAGGAATATCTTTGCAGAGACTTTACTGGCAGATATGGTTTGATAGAAATAATTGTGTGGTGTGCGACATGGAAGAGATCTGGGCAATGCAATATTAGAGAACAAACCCATTCCTGTCTGTCAAAATTACCTGTTTTTGATTAAGATTGTTTTTGCGCTATCTGATATTGTGACTTTCCATTGTATCTTTGATTTCATCATTCTTACTGTCAAACCTTTCCTTGTCACTACTGTGATATAATTTCTGAATGTATTTATTTGCAAGTGAATATAGGCTACATATGAATTTAGAATGTAAAAAATGTCTGCCGGTATTTAAAAAACAACTACATATTTCTGGCAATATTTGTTAAGCCTTTTATGGTTTTATACTAGCCTGGTGAATTCCAGTCTTTTTGTGCTAACATTCCATTCATTGCCACTTCTTGTCATACCAAACAACATGTACAAATGAGTGGAACGTTAGCACAAAACAGGTTCTGGATTTCAGGCTAGTTTTACATCAGGGTGGCGTAAAGACCTTTTACTGGAGCGGGTGCTGTGGTAACTCATCTTTCGTCTCAGATTCATCCTGACAATAGTCCTTCGTTATAGTGACTGTATCATATCTCATCATGTCATTTCATTGCATTACAATGTCAACTCTCTATCTGATCTCGGATCAGTGTCCTGCGTAGCCTACAATACAAAATAAAGCTATAAGTTTGGAATCATCTACTAGATGGAGATACGGCATCACGTTTCAAATCTGTTTTTTACAACCCATAATACCTGATAGATTTGTCTGTGTTTTCCATAAAACTTATGGACATGTCCCAAAATGAAGGGTGATCACACTCATCATAGTTTTGTATCAACAGTAGCTTCGTAATGGTCTCTTTTCAGACTTGCGTGCCCAGGGTAAACTAGCGTCACACCTCAGACTGTTATTTGCATTTACTTTCCCAATAACTGTGGACTGAAAAACCGTCTGACTTGGTTCAATATTTGTTGTTGATTTATAGTTGGTGTTTGTTTGTTTGTTTGTTTGTTTTATCTCGTAAATAAATTTCTCTAAGACACAGGAATTCATTGCAGTTGTTGAAGTGTGTGATTCATTTCGAAACTTCTATTCCATCAAATGAGCCTCGCGTAGCAAATTAGCAATTACATTTTTTTGTTGACCATACACTCTCATTGACCTCCATACAAAAATCCCTCACTTCGTGGTCTCATTTTTGTGGAAGTAAAGTCTCTCGCTTCGCCTCTTCCTCTCAGACTGTTTGAGGAAATTGTTATTTATTTAACGAGGCAAGTTAAGAATAAATTCTTATTTACAATGACGGCCTAGGAACAGTGGGTTAACTGCCTTGTTCAGGGTCAGAACGACATATTTTTACCTTGTCAGCTCGGGGATTCAATCTAGCAACCTTTCAGTTACTGGCCAAACGCTCTAACCACTAGGCTTCCTGCCTCCCAATGACATCAAACGACACCAACTTTGACCCGTATGCTCCAAGTATGGGAAACTACATCCTTGGAGTGTCTGAAAGTGGGCGTTGCACAAGAAGTTGGTGGCTCATCAGCGACGTGTGTATCAGTGGGTGTTACATCAGCTCTCCATTATTGGTTAGACTGGCCAAATCTGCTTAATTACCTGATATGCTTTCCATACACCCACTTCTGTTGATCCTCCCACTGCTGTTGACACGCCCACTTCTGTTGATCCTCCCACTGCTGTTGACACGCCCACTTCTGTTGATCCTCCCACTGATCCTCCCACTGCTGTTGACACGCTCACTTCTGTTGATCCTCCCACTGCTGTTGACACGCCCACTTCTGTTGATCCTCCCACTGCTGTTGACACGCCCACTTCTGTTGATCCTCCCACTGCTGTTGACACGCTCACTTCTGTTGATCCTCCCACTGCTGTTGACACGGCCACTTCTGTTGATCCTCCCACTGCTGTTGACACACCCACTTTCAGACACACTCCATGTATCGATTTATGTTTTTTATTGACCCTTTATTTAATTAGGCAAGTCAGTTAAGAACAAATTCTCAACCCGGACGACACTGGGTTATGGTATGCAGTTACCCATAATACAGCACTGGGGGCCTGAGGCTATATGGTAATGCCACATTATATCGAGGATTACTCTCAGATTATTTTTTTAATTCATAGATTTTGCCTTGATTATGTCCAGTCAGCAGGTGCACTCGCATTCTGTATGTAAACAAGACAGCCAGGTGCTCTGAGGACAATAAATAGACATTTACATGAATAAAAAAAATATTACAAAATTGTCAATTTTTTTTCCCAACTAATAAAGACTTTAGAAATGTAGAAATACAACTGCAATAGGTAGTTTACATGGAGCCCTTGATCATCTCTGCATTCCATTACATCACACTTCTGTGGCCTCCAACTGCTCTTAAATACAAGTAAAAACTAAATGTATGCTCTTCAAACGATCGGTGCCTGCCCGTCCGTCCAGCATCACTACTCTGGACGGTTCTGACTTAGAATATGTGGACAACTACAAATACCTAGGTGTCTGGTTAGACTGTAAACTCTCCTTCCAGATTCACATTAAACATCTCAAATCCCTTCACTCATGCTGCCAAACATAGCCTCATAAAACTGACCATCCTACCAATCCTCGACTTCGGCGATGTCATTTAGAAAATAGCCTTCAACACTCTACTCAACAAATTGGATGCAGTCTATCACAGTGACGAACTGCAAAAATCACTAAAGCTGGAGACTCTTACCTCCCTCACTAGCTTTAAGCACCAGCTGTCAGA